>NW_006768824.1:292460-306237 GCF_000204055.1 Melampsora larici-populina 98AG31
TATTCACACTTGTGAAGAGGTGTGAAAATGTTGTTCACACTCTGAAACCTTGGTCACACCTTCATGGGTGTGTGAGATTGTGAAAGATGTGAGTCACACCGTATTCACACTTGTGAAGAGGTGTGATTCACAGCTTTCACACCCTGAAACCTTGGTCACTCCTTCTCAGGCGTGGTGAGATTGTGAAAGAGGTGATTCACACCGTATTCACACTTGTGAAGAGGTGTGAAAATGTTGTTCACACTCTGAAACCTTGGTCACACCTTCATGGGTGTGTGAGATTGTGAAAGATGTGAGTCACACCGTATTCACACTTGTGAAGAGCTGTGATTCACAGCTTTCACACCCTGAAACCTTGGTCACTCCTTCTCAGGCGTGGTGAGATTGTGAAAGAGGTGATTCACACCCTATTCACACTTGTGAAGAGGTGTGAAAATGTTATTCACACCTCTTAACCTTGGTCACTCCTTCATGGGTGTGTGAAATCGTGAAAGATGTGATTCACACCGTATTCACACTTGTGAAGAGGTGTGAAAATGTCATTCACACCTTCATAGGCGTGGTGAGATTGTGAAAGATGTGATTCACACCCTATTCACACTTGTGAAGAGGTGTGAAAATGTTATTCACACCTCTTAACCGTGGTCACTCCTTCATGGGTGTGTGAAATCGTGAAAGATGGTGATTCACACCGTATTCACACTTGTGAAGAGGTGTGAAAATGTTATTCACACCTTTTAACCGTGGTCACACCTTCATAGGCGTGGTGAGATTGTGAAAGATGTGATTCACACCCTATTCACACTTGTGAAGAGGTGTGAAAATCTTATTAACACTTTGCATTATTCAGGATATTCAGGAAAGTCTCATCTCACAGACGAGCTGAAAGTGTGAATAGTGTGAATCACACTATTCACACTTTCACAGATGGGTGAAAGCTGTGATTCCAGTTCTGAACCCTTGAACAAAGCTTCACGGGTGCAATGCCAGTGTGAAACTTTGTAATCACACTCCATCCACTTTGGTGAAGCGGTGTGCCAGGTGTGAATTTTATTTTCAAATCCTTAAATGAGATTTTCACAGGTGTAAGGTCAGTGTGAAAAGTGGGAAATATTTCATTTTGAATCGGAACACATCCACCACTAAAGTGGATTGAAAAAGGAATGTGGAAGTTTTCTAAACATCTGTGACCTCTAGACTAATCAAACTCATCGTCATCATGCTCAAGTATTTCATGATAAACATCATCATAAACATCATCTTCCCCATTTTCTTCCTCTTCACCCACAATTGTCGGGACACGTACCATTGTTTCCCACTCTGCAAGACACTTTTTTACCATTGATCTCCACTTTTCTTGTAATTCATCATCACTGCCTGTTTCACACACATTGTAAGGTTCCGATTGGTGCAGCAAGCTGATGATGGCGCCATTCCAGCTTAACCACATCCGCCAAGCTTCCCGCGATAAAGTACAAGCAATTGCCAGCATCATATATTTACTTGCCCATGTTGGGATGATGTCTACAATGAACACAAATTGAGGTATGTTACCAAACAATCTTTGACAAAACATATCAACTCACCATTGGTGTTATTCTGATGTAGGTTGTCAATCTTGCCTTGATACTGAACTGCCCAGTTCAGCATTTGTCTGGCCTCTTTTGCAATACGGCGAAGCTCCTCCGTACACCGACATACTGTGATGTAAGCTTCCATCCCTTCCTGGGTTGCTTCGTCAACGGCCCAAGGTTCAGTCGAGTGAATGATGCTACCAAAGTTGAGAAACGGGTGGCGTAAATCCATTGCTTCAACCTCTTAAAGAGTAGGGGTGGCCAGTGATGGGTCAGGTGCAAACTGCTCATTGTATTGCTTGGCAAGTCTGATATATGTAGCATGCTTTTGTCGTAGCTTAGTATTCTTCAGTAGTCGCAAAGTATTCATCTTTTTTTGAACATTAGTACCTATCACCAGTGAACATGTCAATGCAAGAATATGTTGAGACAAGTGAAACAATGACCGGATTTACCTCGAGCGTGACTGGCTCTCCTTCTATGCTCAATAACTCCCACCTTTGCACCAAGTAGCTTTCCTTTTGCAACACGGATTTTAACTAGAGGTTTTGCTCGAGCATCTGAGGATAGAATATTTTAGTCAGTACGGCGGCGTTAGTCATGGGTACCTTACAGCGCTCAACATTGGAAGCACCTGATGTACCAGTGAGTTCACATAACTCGGCATCTCCAAGCTTCTCAGTAACACACTCAATGGCTTTTTCAAGCAACACCAAGGTATTAGGACCACCGCTAGCATGTCTATGCTTTCGACGGCGTCGCCTAGACCGTTTATTCTTGTCCATGGTTTCCAGCTTGTCCCTGATGGGAAAATTTCAATCTTAATCAGTTTCTCTGCCCTCCCTGCCGTTCAGCGCAGATGCGAACTTACTGAGCAGCCACTAGCTGCTCCTCCAAATCAACGAGTTCAGCCACATGTTCCAAGTAATCGGCGCTGCTTTGGCTGATGGTTTGACTTTGTATTGCCTTCTTACGCTCGCATTGATTCTTGAAGTACTCTTCAGTATGACCATGCTGGCGGTCAAGCTGCCTCAATATACATCTTGCTGCCAAAAGTTTTTTCTGAGTCTGCTGCAGATGTTTCAGGCTGCGCGCAGCTATTGTTTCAAAGGAAGTTTTATTATCAGGAGTTGCCTAGTTGCCTGGATAGAGAGGTTGGACTTCTTACCAGAGTTATGTCTTCCTCGTTCATTCCGGTGCATAGCTCAGAAGTTCAAAGCTGTCAGGCGATGCTGTTTTGTTGAGTAACGCAGTGGCCTAACCAAAGGTTCAAAATCTGACCAAATTCGTTCCATTCCCTCGCCATCGGAGAGACCCCAGCCATTGTTGAGCCGTGGGTTATAATCAAGTTGACATGCCCACTCGTGCACAAATGAGTGGAACAAACTGGTTCCAAACTTGAGCCGGTCTTTTTCCCGTTCTTGTGGAAAGTAATTATGCTGGTGCAAAGGATTTCAAATAAATCAATGAAGGGTACAATATCCATAAGATATACGCCATACCTTCACTATGCTCTTTTGTAAAGTGCAGCCAATATCATATAGAAGTCCAAGGGTCTGATGTAGTTCTCCGTCTCTGTCTTCCCTGGCCTCGGTGGCTTTAAGGAGCCAATTCAATAAAGTAAGTAGAAAAATGTTTCTAGCAAGCATTTTACACACTATCAGTACAAACAGATCACACTGCAGCAGAGGATAAGGTAACCCACTTTTCACCACTTTGAATAATGCTAATGAAACGAAGACATTGATCATGTCGACACCCCATTCCCATTAACCCTGTTTCGTCACAACCTTTCCAGTGAGACTTGCCTCGCACATCATCAGTGGCTGTATGCCGCGCCGCACAGGGATCCTATCAACAGAAATTGTGGTTGAAAGAGCTATATCATGAAGGTATCGATATGAATCATAAAAATCTCACTAACTACCTCGGCCTCATGCCATGGCACCTTGGCTTTAGCATTATTTGCTTGCCTACCGCGACAGGTACGACCTGTTTGCGACCATTCGTTTTGGAGGGTTTCCATTTCCTTGGGAGGTAAGAACAGAGATGGTGTGACGATTTCACCTTTTTCAATACTAGCCGCCAAGTGTCTACGGTGCTGGAAGTTACCATCAATACAAACAATGTGATCCGGTTCCCCTGTCGGAAGAGGCCCCACGCCTGGCCCAAAACACTGGGGACAAATTCCTGCTAGCTTGTCCTGAACTGTCAGATGGAGGCTCTTGTTGACGGCTTCTTCAGTCATGACGATCATTTCTCGATACGCATCAATGGCTGACGAGAGTGGCTGATGCCATTCACGGCACTAAAAGAATAATTTCAACATCAGAACATGAATACCCAAATAAATAATGGATGTACATTTGTTCCTCCACCTCTTTTTAGGAATAAAGGATTCCCTTCATCCAGAAATTCATTAAGGGCCTCCGAAAATGGATGGAAACGCAGGCTGCAGTATTTCCACACTATGTGGAAAAATCGCAAAAGTCGAATGGTAACAACTGACTGAGGCCTGACCGGCTTACCTCCAATATAACCGGCTTGAATCAGGCGCACTTGATCATTAGGGGAACATGGACACATCTTCAACTTTATCTGTTTACGAACTGGATTAGGAAACCATTAGTAGTAATCATATAGCTAGCTCCTTTACCTCAATTGAACTTACATGTAAGATCAAGCACATCAAAAGTGCGAATGGTACCTGTACAGTTACACGGTTCCTTCCAGTCCTTAAATCGAGTCTCGACATTGGACCAGTTATTGGTTCTCTGCTGACAGGCCAAGAAGACTGGAAACATGGCCGGATATCGATTGCGCCAATCCTCTTCCTCCCGTTGGCGCCGTCCTGCATGAAATCCTTCGTTAAGGCCAAAAGCAAACACTTCACCAGTGAGATTGGCATCATGAGGTGGAGGACTGGGCGGTAATTGTCCAAGTTGGTCTGGTTCCTCGTCTCTATCACCCTCGTCGAAAGCTGGGAGTTCAGCCATTGGAATGATGATATCGCCTGAACCACCTGGCACGAGTGGGTCGGCGCAATCGTATTGTTCGGCAGCGTTTGAAACAGCTTGACCAACTGTTATTTCCGCGTGGACACGGCTACGGCGTTTCATGGCAAGGCACCGAGCATCAAGCTTGTTCTGAGGTTTTCGCTTGAGGTTTTCAGGCTTCTTGAGTTTGACTTTCTTCTGGTTGGTCATATTTGAATAATATAAGACAATGTAAGATTTGATGATTACTAATGGTTTCCAACCTGATGCACTACACCATGTACAAAGGAGTCTTGACAAATTGGCAAATGGAAAACTGTCACTTACCATTTTGGGGTTGTTCAGATATCAGCTTGTGAAAGCAGCGGTGATTAATTTCAAAAACAATTTTTTGGGGCTTCCTTTTCAGCGGTGAAGTTTCATTAGGGCTATTGTGGCACTAATGTACTGGTGATGCTTCCGTCATCCCAGGAACATTCACAGTGCTGTCATCCCTGGGATAAACAAAGTGCTGTCACCCCTAGGTTCTCAATGATAACCATCACCAGAGTTATTCATTTGAAACAATAGACAATTCATATTGGTGATCTGTCCACATCTGTCACCCCCTGGGATTCATACAGGGCTGTCCAACCAAGTTTAATCATGGTTGGTTGGTCCCCTTGATTTCAACTGTCTGTCAAAATATAAGTTTCAGAGTACCTTTTGGGTCGGTGCTTCCAATCACCTTCTATCTTGGCACAGAAACTTAGTTGGGCGGGTTTTGTGACCTAATTAGGGATGGATGCTGTCAAACACAGTACAAGTATGGGCTTAAAAAAAACCTTACTTTGACTCACCCTCTTTCCACCACTCAGTTTAATGCTGATCAACAATCTGAGGATGAGCCAGGGTAAGAGAACATTGTTCAAGTGTTTTCATTCTTGGTTTATCACATAGCATTGTATTACTTAAAATGATTGCCACAGAAGCGCCACCAATGGTAGGTTGTGAATCATACAACCACCATAGTACCCCATAAATAGACTCCAAGGGTGAAGGTGGTTGATGGTGGAACAAACATCAATGAACAAACTATGCCATAACCAACTGTGTGTGTGTGGTGGTTTTGGTATCTTCAAAGAGACCTAAACTGCAACTATAACTCCCTGGTGTAAAGACTTATGTACATTCATCCTCAATGTGGGCCTATTGTGTGAACACATGCAGCAACCAAGTCAAGGAGTGGTGTGACACTTCATGAGTGGGATGCTGCATGTGTTCACACAATAGTCCTCCCAAAATGATTTGGCACACTCAGACATGCTATAACATTCCAGTGTTAAAATTTATGTCCAAAAGATCCTCAATGACTGACTATATGCAACATTATGCAACAACCAAGTCATGGAGGGGTTGAGTGTGATACAAACCTTGGTTGAAGGTTTGTATCACACTCAATAGTGCTCCCAAAATCATTTGGAACACTCAGATCAGCCATAAGTCCAGGGCGTAAAAAGTTATGGTAGAAATATGCTTAATTACGGGCCTCTTTGGCTACATGTACCAAAACACACCACATCCAAGTCATGGAGGGTTGAGTGTGATACAAACCTTGGTTGAAGGTTTGTATCACACTCAATAGTGCTCCCAAAATCATTTGGAACACTCAGATCAGCCATAAGTCCAGGGCATAAAAAGTTATGGTAGAAATATGCTTAATTACGGGCCTCTTTGGCTACATGTACCAAAGCACACAACATCCAAGTCATGGAGGATGGAGTCACTTCATGACTTGGTTGCTGGTTTGTATCACACTGAACAGTGCTTCCAAAATCATTTGGAACACTCACATCAGCCATAAGTCAAGGGCGTAAAAAGTTATGATAGAAATATGCTTAATTACGGGCCTCTTTGGCTACATGTACCAAAACACACAACATCCAAGTCATGGAGGATGGAGTCACTTCATGACTTGGTTGCTGGTTTGTATCACACTGAACAGTGCTTCCAAAATCATTTGGAACACTCACATCAGCCATAAGTCAAGGGCGTAAAAAGGTAGGGGGCATCTTGGGCTCTATGTACCCAAACAAGCAAGCAACATACAAGTCATGGAGGGTGGTGTCACTTCCAGACCAGGAAGATATTTGGTCCTACACCCAACAAGGATCCAAAAAAGATATTCAAAGGCTGTTGGAACACTCCCTCAGCCTTCAACCCCAGAAGCCTGAATGTATATGATCAATCCAATAGGGGCAGTCTTAATATATTCAACACTAGGTGAGTGTTGAAATATATTGTGTAACCATCAGACACAACAATGCCAACACATAGCAACCAACCTGCACACAGATGCTATGGCACCATAGCATCTTTCAAGGGGGACAGATGCTATGAGACAATAACCCAAAAACCAACCCCCACCACTGTGATTCCTCAGTAGTAATTTTTTACTACCAACCTTAAGCAAAGTGGTTGTTGAATTGGTGTGTAATATATATGTCCACATATATATATTTGTCAATTATTCCTATGCTCATTATTTTATCAAGGAGTGGACCCAGTATTCTATTTGCGTGGCAAGACATAGTGAACAACCTAGGTCACTATGTAATTCACTCACATACTGACCAACGTATGCCAAGAACATATGTGTGCTAAACCTAACCCTATTAACGTAACATACACTTAACTCAGGACAGTTAGGTTTTCCAAAAAATGTTCCACCCAAACTTCAGGTAACCCACGAGTCACCTGACCTGGTGTTTTGAATTCAGCCAGTGCACTTCCAACCTCGAATCCAACTCCGATCTTCGAAAAGTCCAAGATCGACCACAAGTTTGAAGGATTTGTCCTACCCCTTACTACCTTCCATTACATTCCTGAAGTCGCTGCTTGACCTGTCTATTGTCGGACTCTGAGCTACGAATAGGCAGGTGATACGGCATTCAGTGTGTGGAATTGGCGGCTGGTACTGGTAATCAACTTTCAAACATCGAAACAATCAGGACGATACAAATCATACAAACGTGATCGATCGCAGGCTCTTGTTTGTAATCGCTTGGCTGGCAAGGTCAGTGAATTGATCTTCTTTTTTTAAGTGTTCTCAAAACAACCTACTTACAGTGGACACCGTCTCGTAATTCCAGATTCACCTCCAAACCACCGGACTTACGGCTTCTGTGCGGCGTTCTATTGCCGGGCTCTGCGCTACTACAAATACACGGTTGCGAGACACAACGAGGAGAACAAGACGTCGCGTAGGAACGACGTATTGTTGAAGTGCTATCCTGGGGCACGCGCTAAATTGTTCTGTATCTTGAACAATATTGTGTAAGTTTAGATACTGCGATGGCTTTCACCAAAGTTCTCTAGGTGCTTCCGATCAAAAAGAAATGGCTTATATTGATCTATTGATGTCATCAGGTCCGATTCAAAATCGAACGGGTTCGATACTTTGGACCCGACACGCTATATCGTTCTCTATCCTCAACAACCTCTTGTAAGCTTATGTACTGCGATTGCTGTCATCCAAGTTGTCTAGTAGCTGTCAAATCAATTGCATTGATTTATATTGATCGATTAATGTCAGGTCCGAGAATCACCTTTGGGGGTCAGCACGACATATATTATCTGATATCATTTAGAACTGTACGTACATCATCCCCACATCTCACCCACCCACCGTCGACATCGTCGGTTCATATTATCGCACTGATGCATTGAACTTAGCTTTTGTGTCCATAGGATCATCACATCATGGGACGCAAGCGGAACCGAGCAGCCCAAAGGGCAGCAGGAGCCAAGCCCGCGAATTATCGATCGAAAACATCGCCTTCTTACCGCAAATATCAGCACAATCGTGAGAAGAAAGGAGGTATTGGACACGCTTTCTATCGTTATCACCGAAAGCGTACAGCCATCAAGTGTCAATTGGCCACGGAACTCGGGCTACCACTCAACACTAAGTTCATTTTCCGGTTGGGACCCCACGATCAAAAGGATACTGACAAAGTGAAAGACATCGAAATTTCTCACGGAACTGTTGCAGTTATCAACAAAGCGGACCTGTCTTTAGTCCTAGCTGTTTGATGTTCAAGGTTTCGCACGATGGATGATGACCTGAGAAAGCAATTCAATCATTCTATATCCACCATCTTCCAGCACGCACGAGCACGTTACGAATGTAAAATCAACGGCTCTCACAAAGATAAGAACAACCTCAATCATCCCGATGATCAACAATATGAACATGATTACCGAGATGATGAACATGTTTGTGGTTGGATGGGGTGTTGTGGATGGCGAGGTGGAACAGATCCGGGCAAATCACTTGGTTAGTAAATTTGCTATCTGACTCTCATTCAGCACGTCACATGTGAAGATACACTAATACTGTCATCTTTGTGATATCATGATGTAGGTGCCTATGCTATGGCCGCCTTTACCGCAACTTCCATAGATCGCATGTTAACCGACAAGCAACGGATGGAACGATTTCATATCATACGTGATTTCCTAGCAGGCCGATTTGCAAGCCTTTCACTATATGTATTCAAAACGAACCTTGCCCTTGGCCTCACTACAAATGTCCCTGGTTTTGACGACGAGAAGTGGCAGGATACACCTAATGGTTTGGTTTTTGCGTCTAACATCACAGTATCATGTGATGGATTTGCCAATCGCATGCATACCGACAAGGATCACACACGATATGCCTTTGGCCTATTTGGACTTATCATTAGGGCGACCGGGGTTCCATGCAGCAAGGAAGAGGCAAAGTTACTAGGATCGGTTGAAGATCTGTACTTTGTAGTGAAGGACTTTGGCATTAAGATTGCTTTGAGTCGTTGCAACGGCCTGTATGAGATGTTATGGGATACTAAAGTAAGTACACTCATCTCTCATCATACTTGATGAGAATATTGATCAACACTCCATCAGATTCCCCATTATACGACGTCCTCGCGTTCACTTGATGAAAAAGGAAAGGCAGTTCCACCAAAAGAGTGTAAAGTCACCCAATTCGGATCATCTTGTCAATTGGATCCAACTACTCGAGAAGGAGAAGGAGGGTAAGACCCCACTTGAGTGGGAGGAATTCCGGGCCCAGCGAGTAAAAACTTATATAGATGAGAACCGTGTCAAGATGGATCGTGAGACAGCACGTCTAAAGATGCGTGTGGATTTGGCTAGGGAGAAAAGGGCAGCCAAAGTGCAAGCTTTGATCCAGCAATTGCCCGGAGCCTTGCTTATATCTCTTGAAGTTGCCAAATGATGAATCTATATCTCAACTTTTCATTTTTTCATTTCAGCTGATCGTAAATGTCACATATAGTTACAGTTATTTTTCATATTCTTCTTTTTAACTGAATCAGTGAAGCTTTGGAGGAGGATCTGTAATGTCCAAAAGCCATTCCCCGTATATTTATGTCTGATATTGAATTTGATTCGAAATCAAATTCTGGAAGGGCATGCTTGAAACTGTCGTGAAATCGCACTGTTCTTTAGTAATCTCTCAATTGATCAAATCCAGAGACATTTGCAAAGTCGGTTGAGACCAACTTCTCAACATAGGTAGCAGTGAACACACACTTTACATTTGTTTATGAAGAAGTCATGAAGGTGTGTGAAATCTGTTTTCACACCTCCAAAAGTGACAATGATCCTTCACACGCTTCACACTTATGTGGAGATGTGTGAAGGATCAATTCCCTATTGTAGGAGTGAATCAATAAACAAGTGAATTTAACACCAGGAGAGGAGTGAATTTATCCTTCACACATCCTCAAATCAGTGTGAAGACGTGTGAAGATGTATGTTTTCACACCTCTCCAAGTGAAAATGATGCTTCACACGCTTCACACCAAATCAGTGTGAAGACGTGTGAAGATGTATGTTTTCACACCTCTCCAAGTGAAAATGATGCTTCACATGCTTCACACTTGTTTGAAGATGTGTGATGGATAAATTCCCTATTGCAGGTGTGAATCAATAAACAAGTGAATTTAACCCCAGGAGAGAAGTGAATTTATTCTTCACACATCCTCTCCTCAGTGTGAAGACGTGTGAAGACGTGTGAAGACGTGTGAAGACGTATGTTTTCACACCTCTACAAGTGAAAATGATGCTTCAGATGCTTTAAACTTATTGGGAGATGTGTGAAGGATAAAACCCCTATTGTAGGGTGAATGAATAGGTGAATTTGTGTTTAAGACATGCAGAGGAGTGAAAGCATCCTTCACACAACCCCAAACCAGTGTGAAGAGGTGTGAAGTATGTTTTCACACTTCTGAAAGTGAATATCATGCTTCAATATCTTCACACTGATTTGAGGATGTGTGAAGAATAATTTACCACCTAGTATTCTTGTCACTTCTTGTAGGTTTGAATCAATAAGTGAATTTGTGTCTAACACATGGGTAGGAGTGAAATTATCCTTCACACATCCCTGCATCAGTGTGAAGAGATGTGAAGAATTTTTTCACACCTTTCCAAGTGAAACTGATGCGACATTATCCTTCACACATCCCTGAATCAGTGTGAAGAGATGTGAAGAAGTTTTTCACACCACTCCAAGTGGAACTGATTCGACACAGGCTTCACTGATTTGAGGATGTGTGAATGATAATTTCCCTATTGTAGGTGTGAACCAATAAATAAGTGAATTTAACACATGGGTAGGAGTGAAATTATCATTCACACATCCTCAAGTCAGAGTGAAGAGGTGTGAAGTATGATTTCACACCTCTCTGAAAGTGAATATCATGCTTCACACAATTGACACTCATTTGAGGATGTGTGAATGATAATTTCCCACCTATTCAACTTGTCACTTATTGTAGGTGTGAATCAATAAGGGAATTTGTATTTAACACATGTATAGGAGAGAAACTATCATATCCTCCAATCATTGTGAATAGGTAAGTATATAATCACACCTCTTACAGTGAAAATCATGCTTGACACGCTTAACACATATTTGAGGACCAATCCTTATTATTGCTTCTTGTAGGTGAAGTGCATTTGTAATAGCACTTCAACTTATTTATGAAAGAAATATTGGTTGTTTTATTGCAACAACAAATTAAATTCACAGAGTGGCAAGCATGATGGGTAACATAGAGAACATACATTTACCACTGTGGTTCCTCTGTTTCTGTTAATTTTGTGTCATAATCACAAGCCAGTTCCTCAGCCACCACCTTTGCATCCATTTCCTCCGGCTCATCTTCTATTTCCTCCGGCTCAACTTCTATTGCATCACGCCTGGAATAAGATCCATCTCGATTGGTGATCCAATCTCTTTGCCATTTGAGATTCAAGTAAATAATAATGTTTTTCTCATATACCGACCACCAGGTATGAGCCTGGAATTCACGTACTTCCATCCAATCGGGATGAATGAAAGGGATAGGCAGGTTGTGATTGAAATCGAGTTTGAGTGGTATGAAATGATTCTCGTTGATGAAGGCCATGACAATTGGTTGATAACATTCATTGTCTTTGAGTTCATGGCAGTACGGTGCAAAGCAAGGAAGTATTAAGGAGCAGTTTGCTTCAGTTTTGCTGTAATAAATAACCGGCCTTTGGTATGCGTTGGCAATGATAAACCCTCCACATGGCATCGGAAACCATTCGCTCTGCTCTGCAGTTAGAGCAGTTGATTTCAAAATCGATTCGATAAGTGTGATATCGATGTCAACCGCAAACTTGAGGATATTTTCAGCATACCAGTCATACTTGGACTGTAGGTGTTGTAAAAGGACTGATCGGATAGTGGGTGCCTGGTTAGGTGTGAGTCCCAGTGAGACTGCGATGGTTGAGAAAGCGCAAAGGCCATCTTTCGGTACGTCTGTAGCATTTTTGACAAATGGAAATATGTATCGAGGTACATCCTGCAAAAATGGCCACTTCTGTCGAAGTGTAAGGTAAGGAGGGGCTCAGTGCTAATCTTCAAGATATACATTTATAAGCAAATGATACATACCTTCAAAACAACACACTCAATCTGAAGGTGTTCCTCCATTTCTTCTGGAGTAAAAGGTTTTTGACACTGTAGAACAAAAGTGATACAGATTAGAAATGCAATACTTTGTTTTTGAGAGTTGCTCGCATGGCAGGTACTGACTTTCTTTTTTTCCAAGAGCCTCTGAGGCTTTAAGGACTGACCTTCGGATGTCGGCTGGGTGGAATTGATGGCACATGGCAAGAAGACATCGGCTTTGGCTGCTGTTGTTTCTGCACTTGTGCTTGGCGATTCGGCACTTGCTGCCAAGGGAACTTCTGTCTCTCTTGGTGTTTCCGATTCTGCTCTTAGCTAAAAATTGAGAGTAACATCAGCACTTTTTTTGTATGGGATGAATTGGTGAGAGACTTACTTCTTCAAGACCTACTTCTTCTTCGGCAGCAGCTGCTACTTTGCGACGCGTAGACACTTTCGAGGGAAGAATGGGACCACTATCTTTGCGCTTTTGGCCTCGTCCGACAGCCTGGGCTTTCTCCTCGGTAGGAACTGAATGATGTTTACAGTGACACTTTCTACCTCCTCTGAGACTTCGATGTAACCATAACCCTTTGGCAATTTCGGCAAATCAGGGATAGTTGTGGTTTTGCCTTTGCAAATGTTTTGACCGGGTTCTTTGGTTTTGGCTTTCCGTGTGCGAAGACTTGGTGCCGGATTATCTTCAGCCTTGGAGATCTTACGTTTGCGAGTTTGAGATTTTGGAGCCTTAATTTGTTTGGCAAGAGGAAGTACTGAAGGGAACTCGATATCATTGACAGGCTGATCAAGGTTGGTGGGTAACACATCCACAGCAGCTTGCAACACAGAATTTTCTGCTGAAACCTTCTGAACTTCAGTGTTCAAATGCTCAGCTTTGACTTCAGGCGTATCCATGGTGATCTCGAGGTTGAAATCGGGTAAAGGTGAAGAACCTGCGAGGGTCAGATAGTTTGTTAGAGTTGAACGAACAAGAGAGTCAAGAAATAATTCATGACTCACGATTCTCGGTTGGATGATTCTCAGGATTCAATGGACAATTTACTCCTGAAACCGCCAGATCTTGATTTTTTGAAGGCTTAGCTTCAACTTCAGGTTCTTCCATCGGAATATCGAGTTTGAACTCGGGTAAAGGTGAAGAAGCTGCAGGATACAGATTTTTAGTTAGAGTTGAACAAACAAGATATCCCAAGAACAAAAGGAAGATGACTCACGATTTTTGG
>NW_006768824.1:306352-306534 GCF_000204055.1 Melampsora larici-populina 98AG31
GATGTGATCTTTGGGGTGGTTCACTACTGTATCTTCCAAGTTTTGAACAGGACTGGTAGCCGTTTTAGGCAAAGTCAAAGGCGAGAGATTAAGAGCTTCCATATTGGTTCTAGTCGAACTATCTGGTGATGGTGACTTGATCAATTGAATGGCAGATTCGATGACATCTAGCGAGGGACTGA
>NW_006768824.1:306739-543703 GCF_000204055.1 Melampsora larici-populina 98AG31
GGTCGGAACGGGTGAAGAACGGGTGAAGATGAGGAGTCAGTAGAGGTGTGAAGGTCGCTGCAGGATGTATTGGGGTGTGAGGATTGGTGAAGGTGACAAGAGGTCTTGTTTGGTTGGGGTATGTGTGTCACAGTTGTGAAAGGTGGTGAAGGGTAACTTTAGAGAGTATTGTGAAGTTTGGAGTGTTTGGTGATGAGATGTGAAAACCGTGTAGATGGGTGAAGAGGTGTGAAGATAGATGGGTGAATAAGTGTGAAGGCTATCTTGTTTGAAAACTGGTTGAAGGCGGGTTGGAGTGTGAAACAATGTGAAAAGCGCTGGTAAGATGTGTGAGGAAGTGTGAAAGATGGTCAAGTACTTTGCATGTGTTCGACTTAGAGCCTCACGAGGTTACAAAAGATGCATCCTAGCATCTTAGGATGCATCTGCCCGCTTTCCTTCGGATCCGCTGCGAGGATACATGTGATAGTATCCTCGGGTCGGGTCCAAGTTTCAGGTGCACAAGAGGTGCCCTCTTTTCATCAGATGAATTATGATAACTTCATATCCCCCTGGATGTAAATGAATATGTGAAAGTTCCAACCACACTAAGACTATGTCTGTTGGTCAAAGCACCTGAATTCAATGGAGTAACAAACCAGTTCATATTTGATGGTTCCCAACTACAGACATCTGGGATATGGTCAACAGAGCTCAAAGATATTACTGCTCATTGTATTATATCAGGCCCTCAGTAGTGGATCACCGGAAAGAAGATTTTGCTCCGGTGCTTCACTGTACATCTTGGCACCATTACACTTCCTTGCCACATAGCCTGGTAAATTTGTAGTCATTCACAATATGTTCTCATTGCTTGTGGTCAAGTTTCCAATGCCTCATATGGCTATCCTTTTTTACATTGGAGTAGTCTATCCAAGCTCTGTCAGTTCCCATATCTCTTCTGAGCAGTATTTCATGTTGAATGAGCAAAAAAGGTGTCATTTGCCCAGCTTTTTGAGTCCATCTTGAGTGGGAGCCAAAGTCCCCTTCATGGAGATCATAGCATTCAACAGTTTATATGGTGGTCTTCCTTGGATGGAATGTGTAGTCTTGATAGCTCCAAAAATTGTCTGTTCTAGGAGATTGTCTCCTTACTGCCCTAGACTGAATAATTTTACTGTTGCTGTCCCTTGCCTATATCTTGCTAGTCTACTCACTTTATTCAGAATTCAAAATACAAGGCAATCAGATTTGCCCCATGACTTGATGAATGGTCCACAGAAGGAACCACCGGACTGTTACCCCTTTGGAGATGAATGGCCAACTGAACATTGGTCAAAGCAAATCAATAATACAACAGCTGCATATCACTTGACTGAGTATGGGTGGTATATGTCATCAACTACAACATCATTCAAAAGCAAAACACTGGTGATACAATACCCACCTAAAGATATGCAATTTGATGTCATTTATCTTGTTCACCTTTGAGGTTCATGGCTATAGGTGATCCTGGACGCGACGCGTATCCAGTCCAGCTCTCATCGTAGACTTTCACCTTAGCCTGATCCCCACCTGAGCAAATCTGAATTGCTAACCAAATAATACAGGCTGTCATTCCACTGCCACAACTGGTAACCAATTCTTTTTCTCCTTGTTTGACTGCTTCCCAGCGCTCAGCGGAACCAAAAGTGGATGTGAAGACTTCTTCCAGCTTCTCGGGCGATAAAAAGGTGCGGTAACCTTCATTGTGTGTAGCCAAGAGTTCTGAGAATGGTAGAGAGATGGAACCTGGAATGTGCCCACTCGATAAACTGGCCCTCGGCTCAGGTGCTGTACCCTCAAACCTATGATGCGACCAAGCCGTACCACCGAATAGAATCAACTTCTTTGATTGGTGCGAACTTCGATCATGACGTGGACGATTGAGACCACTGACCTTGGGCGGGGTCGAGCATCGAGAATTTCCATGCGTTGATCTGTGATGTTAGTAATGATATCGTCATAACTAGTCACAGATCGTTTCCCTTCACATTCCTCATGACTTCCTATGAGTTGATAATCTAATTTTTTAACCGAACTTGGAGGCCCAGAGTCTGTTGGTAAGCCTTCAGCGATCCAACGTGGGAGGCCGCCGTCAAGAACTGCAATCGATGGATGATGAAATGACTTTTACGAGATGAAGATATTAACTTGTCACCTCAAGGATCGAGTGATTCTCCCCAATCTAAGTACTCAAACAGCGAACTCATTTCACGTACGTGTAGGAGCCAGGCTGCGCGCGGCGCGGAAAATATGCCCAGAGAGTCATAGAACACCACAGTATCGGAAGCGGATATTCCTAGATCGTTCATAGCCACTCGAAAGGTATCAAGATTGGGTCTCATGTGAGGTAAACCACCGGCATAAGTGAGATCGGCGATTTTGTCATGATCGAAAAACACAGCATTAGGTAGTCGACGTCCTTTTTCGAATTCAGCTAAAGGAGAACGATTCGCGTTTGGCATATGCCAGGATGCATCCACCACTTTAAACTGGTGATCAGGTTTCTCGATTGCTTTTAGCAGTTGCCTTGGGGTCATAAGTTTAGGAATAACGCGAGACGAAAAGTTCCGTTTGATGGAAGACATGCCAAGTCGAGGGATCATCTTGGGAATGCACCTGAGTAATTTGGAAAAATTATGAAAACCAAGATTAACGAGAACCAGAACGAAGAAACCGAAGCTTGATCAATAGCGGAGTTCGACACAGTAATAAGACTGAAGTGTCCCGAAGGCCCCGCACACCCTAGCTTAACACAAGCCCCACCGACTAACCGATGACAGATGCTCAGTGTCAGTGACCATACTCTGACCATTGAGGTCGAGATACATTTAAAGATTGCCTGAACATCAAGACGCACTCAGCGTTCATCAAGGAATGAGAAAGAGTTGGATACTGCGTTTTGAGGTGAATGCATACCCATTGTGCCCTTTCTAATACCTTTTTAGGATCCCTTTACTCCAACCCTCATTACTAACCCTGCTTATTGAGTCTTGACCATACCGGATTATTCATAATCATAGATGACTCTACAAGTCAGTCAGGAAATCTGACAAGAAATCTTTAGATTTCCACCCAACACCCCTCAATTTTGAAAAGCTATCATCCCCCAAAATGGTGACTTTTTCAAGCTTTAGGCAAACCTCCTTGACTGGGGATTTAAAAAAAGGCAAATAAGACATGATCAAGGCTTTTTTCCTCAAAGAACATTCATATGATATGTGGGGTCTACATTCCTCAAATATAATCGTATGTTGAATCCAGAAAATTTATTATCCAAGGTTGATTGAATTCAGACAAATCCTGAGTCATGATTTTTTCCTTAGTCATTGTCATTCCCCTCTGACCTCCGCTACAATGTGGTTTATTCTTTTTTAGCCAGCACCAGGTCTGTATCCTTGTAGGCTGTAGCACATCAACATCACACACAGAGAGTTGTGAACAAATTTAAAAGTCTTGGTTGATTTAGACTGAGATTGTTGTTGAGTGGAATCAGTTTGGGTCATTTGTCGGGGTCTGTGTGCTACTCATGGAGGCCAGAGGCCTGGATTGCAGTTGGTTCTGGTCCGAGATGTGTGGTGCTGGACAGGAAAGGACTGGGAGTACTTGAGGGGGGCCACACTCAGCGCTGAACAACCCCACTGGGGTGTTCCCCCTTCCCGCGATAGCTACAGTAATGAAAAAATAGAAACAACTTTAAGATGAAACAATATAACAAGACCCCCCTTGGAGCTTAACCCTAGTCTGACTAAGAGGGTGGCGGGCAGGAAAAAAGAAAAAAAATTAAACTAATAGCAAAACAACTAAGAATTGATGATTTCTGTGTAACACTAATAACAAAATAGAAATAAGTGAAAAAGCTGTATTTGAGATTTTTTTCTAATTTGTTGTAATTTTATTTTCGTTGATAATGAACTGGCGAAAGAAAACAAAATTGAATGAGAGGACAAAAAGATTTCCTTCTAACAATCACGCTTGCTAGGGAACTAGATTGATGTGAGGATTTGACTCAAAATCTCTGGGGGAGGTTGTTGATTGTCAATTTTGTTGCACCTCTTTTCAGAGGTGATTTCGCACACTTCCCTCAGGACAGAGTGTCATTCCCCTTCTATGGATTCCACTTGGTTAATACCAGTACCAACCTACGAGCCCTTCATGAAAAATTGTTTGGTTATAGGATTGGCGGGATCCTTTGTCAACAGCAGGGGTCAACTGATCAGTGTCAATATCCCAGTTGACAAGACAAAGACACCCCTGCTGTGGAGATCTCTTCCAAGGGGCTTTCAAGTGTCTGTCAAAATTCATTTGTGTGTGTATGTCAATATGCTACATGAATCCAGACACGGTGCAGGTATCAAGTGTAGATTGTTTCCTTGGAAAGATAAGGCCAGGAAAATTTTCAGACAATAATGAGGGCGTTCATGCCGGTTACGTCTATCTGAAAATACTATTTTGGAAGTTCCTATATCCCGCTTGTTACAAGGAGAACACTGATCTAGATTTTGCTTGAGAACATGTCTTGGATGAGCAGTTGAAATGTTCATCTTATTGTTGTTGGGCTCTTCTCTGGAAGCTTGTTCAAAAAACTTCAATTTTCGGGGTATGATATTGATCTACATGGTGAACTTTCACTCAATCAAATTTTTGAACTTTGGAACAATCTTATACATACCATTCTGAGCTCACATGGTAAATTTCAAGGTTTCAGATGTTATCTTGAGGTCCTATACTCTGGATATTGATTGAACTTGACATATTGAAAACGTGGGCAGGGTTCATCAAAGAGGTTACATATATATATACATTTTGGAACAAGAATTGACCATTAAGTTGATGATACAACAATTAAGTTGACACAAAATGTGATTGGAATTCAAACAGATTGAAAATTTACTGAAGAATTTTTGTCAAATAATATTTACCTAATGGACCGACTTGATCCTGATCATCCACTGATAAAACTTCATATTTTATCACTTGCTGATCTGGATCCTTCAATGATTTTAAAGTAAACTTTTCCACTTTACAGATTCAAAAAAGGATGCACTATCAAGATTGGCTTTTTGTAAATAAAAACCCAGAAGAGATCAATAGAGAACAATCGAAAAATTGCAACGAACTGTAATGATCAATAGTCCAAATCGAATCAGAAAAGTGATTAAAAACATTGTAGATTGGAGTTTCTTGATGAATTAAATTGTCTTGAAATCGATCAACATTTTCTAAATAAATCAAGATGGGTGAGGTTTGGGTTTTTGAAATGTTTTCTTGAGTTAAAGAAATTAAACTCAATACTTGAGTTAAGCTTGATAAATTTGATTCAGGTGATCTGATCTCCACAAAAAGCAAGATTCATGAATCTTTTGGAAGAATTTTGTTTTTGTTTCCTTTCGATGAGACTTACATATAAAAGGTCGGGTTTAGAATGATGATGGATAGAAGTTTTGGATTTGTCGAAGCGTCATTTGATGAAAGTTTGGATATCCTAGCGAGAAGGTCGATCAGTTGAGATAGTTGCTCACAAAAACTGATGCCACAAAATCAAATCAGTCGAGTTTGCTATTTTTCTTCGAAAGTGTACAATCACATCCTTGAATCTTTTCAAGTAAGGTCATTCACCAGAATTGGACATCTCCAAGCAAGAGATTAAGCTGAGGATCCAAATTGGACAGATGAGCATCTGCTTCTAGATTTATTTGCTCATTGAAATCTGTTTGAGATTTAGGTATGATGATGATGATATATTCGTCACGAGTGGATCGATGGTTTGATAATAAATTCAAAGAGATATGGAATGCGAATGAGAATTGTAAATGAGTTGAAATGATTGAGATCGAATTGGGTTGAGTTTGTTTGTCTGATTTTAGCTCATAAGTTAAGCATTGATGAATGAGATGTGAGTTGAAGTGATCTGGCATTAAAGGTTTCGAGGTCAACTTCTCGTTCTTGATGTTCTTTTTGTGGTAGGTCAGGGTGGTTGTTCGGTGTCCTTCTCAGATTTGGCGCAAACTAATGAAATTATGGGTTATGAGAAAGGTGAATCACGTGATGGAAACCCAATCACGTGACTCAAACACGACAACTTGAACTTTGAAGCAAGAACAAACTTGGCAGGACATCAAAAGAACCACAAACGACCACAAGAAAAGTTAAGGAAAGTTAAAGAATTCAGGACAGGAAACATAGAAAGAAAGAAAGCAGACGCGGAACTTATAAGGAAGGGTCGACCGCTGAAAAATGAATCCAGATAAACGAATCACAGAAATTATTAAAACCCCATTGAAACTTATCAAAGAAATTCATGAAAACTCAGCATCAAGCACGAGAGCATCTCACCTTACAATCTCAAACTCATTCAAAGAAGTATTTTCAAATCAAGAATCAATTTATAAAGTAAGTCATTCGAGTTTCATTATTCATGCAATCTGAGGAACATTGAACCGATTTTGAAATTAGATACCATCCATCACAAACCCATCAACTAGTCCAAGTTCATTGCCTAAATCCACTTTAGTGAGGTTCAGATGTATGATTCAAGATACCGGTTTAGGGAAAGAAATTTATTCAAATCAAAACTTAACATCCATTTATCAAGAATCTCATCATGAAGAATTCGATCCAACTTTGAATTCGAATGAAAGTCAATTTCAGCTTCAAGAACGTGAATTGATTTATTCAGTAGAAATTCCTGGTGAATCTGATTGGTTAAAACAAAAGTTAGATGGCCCAATCGATAAAGGAATCGAGTTCAACTTAATGAACACAATGGATTTATCTTCCTCGTCTGAAACCGACTTCCATAAGAATGAAGATCAATCTAAACTTTCATCAACACGTGACAAGTTTCCCTTGAAAGGTCAACAACATTTAGGAGTCTTGTTGAAAGTTTATGACGAAGATCAAAAATTTGAAATCGATTCTATCAAAACTCATTCTGCCATTGAAGTTGTCGGAATTTTGGATTGGATCGAGTCAGTATTCTTTGAATTCTCTGAAAGACTTTCTTATTTTATTCTCAAGCTTTGAAATGCCACTATGGTTGAAATTGATCTTGATCACTTTGCCTCGATTTAGATTCAACTCGAATACAGAAGAAGATATTATTCCCAAACAAAACCCAGACGACATTCAGACCAAAAAGGATTTAATACCCTGCATTCATGTCATTTTTCATCATTCAATACCTAATCTTGTCATTTCGGACCCCATGACCTCGAACCCGATTGAAGAATGCGAAAAAATCAGGAGTCGTTTGATAAGATATATCGCTCACAAAGCTTTCAATAATGATGAACTTGCGGCAGAATATTTGTTGTGTTCAATTATCTCAAACGCGTAAGCCTAATTTTCTAAAAGAAACGCAAATGAATTTTTATCAATCCAACAGCTGACGGGTTTGTGTTTCTCTAGACCAAGTGATACAAAACTTTCAATTCCAAACGAAACTTTACAGTTGAATTTAGTCTATAAGACTTCTTCGCCGTCACCGGAATCGTTGATTGCTTTGTTGTCCAAGCTTTTAACAAGAACAGTTACCGTTCCATTTGATATCCCTACCTTGAATTCAAATCGACTGTTTCCAATTTCAAATGAAGATCAGATTGTTTCAGGTTCATTACAACTCACTTCAACAACACAAGTTATTTTAAACTCGATGAATATGAACGAAGGAACACTCAACTCATTAGGAGTCAAGAATATAGGATGTTTGAAATCTTTGATAGAAGATCGAACTTTACTTTATCAATTTCCTTTCAATCAATTCTTTCTCAATCTTTCACTTGGATTTATTGTTTTAAGCTTTGAATCTAAGAGCTTTTTGGAAGGATTTTGGAATTTACCAGTGGTTATTGAAAAAGAGAGTCGTGGATTTGTTGAAGAACCTGATGAATTTGAAATCCAACTTTGGAGGGAATATATTCAAAACTCAATTCAAAACTTGAAATCCATCAAAATCTCAGATGAATTATCATCGGTAAATTCCCATCTTTCTCAAGACAGCACTTTGAGTTGGTAACATCTCTGACACTTCGTTTTGAACTCTTTTTTTACCTTTCAGAAAATTCAAGAAAGTTTTGTAAATATTAGAAAAGGCGCAAAAGATTTAACAGAAGCCAATGAAAGATTAAGTTTAAATGAATTTTCAAATCGATTAAAATTATTAAAATTAATTGGGACTCAACTCAATACAACAGAATTAAATTGGTCAAATTGGGAATATGTATGTAAATTAGAAAAAGTTAGAAAAATCAGATGTTCAAATCATTAGTTTCTTATTGTAATTAGTATATTTTTGTGGAAGAGGTGGTGTGAAGGTGTGGTGGAATGCGGGTTTCAGGGGAGTTGAAAGATATGTGGGCAGATATCTTTTCATGTGGAATTCATTTGAATGTATTCTAAAATTGTTTTCAATGCGAAAACAGGACTCAGGTGACATTGATCTTCCATCACATAAGGGATGATATGTCCCTCATAAAAATCAATCAAGATGTGTACACCGTCACAAAAGGAGTCAGTGTTAGGGAGTTCCTCTCAGGGACCGTGCTTTTTGCTCCGCTCGCTTGATCAAACATGACCTACACTGTTAAATTGCCATTGAATGGGGAGCTTCAATTTCATCAAAAATGTTTTTTCCCAATTGGACATTCCGTGTCTGCTATCTGACAGTGAGCTCTTTGAAATGGGCATGACTTCAAATCCAGACACAAATCTGGGAATATACTAGGAGAGATGCCATCCACCCTTTTACAGTAGTCAATGATTTGTCAAAATCAGCTGGTTTATCAAAGGAAGAACTTCTAGCCTGGTCTGATAGGCTTAGAGAAGTCTTCATACTCCTTGGTATGAAATTTTTTGGGAAGTGTGCAGACATTCAACCAACATCATCAAAATTGAGTCGGATTGGGCAGATGTTTGATCATGGCTTGTCTCTAAAGATAACTCACAAGGGCTAGAATTCAACACTATAACATTTCCAAAAACCTAATGAATCTACCTTACAAGGTATCATAATTGAAATACCCCCTGAAGAGCACACAGCTGTATAGTCAAGCTTACAGCTGAGAAAAATTTGTGTTCTAACTTTGGCCCACAGGAGTTTGGCTTCTATCTTGGTGGATAGTTTGTGGCCTCAAGGTTGCACATATATCATCTTGTCCAAGGCATCAACATATTCAGAATACCAAAGAAATTTGCTTTCATAGTCAACAACTCAGCTCCTTAAAATTGGGGTGGAACCACTTCCACTGAAGATACTTGAGATTTTTGGGTACAAGACCATTTTTGTTAGTGACAGTTGCCTGTGATTTTTTTGATGATGATGTAGTTGGAGTAGCTCCAATATTGGAGCTTCCCTGTTGAAACAAGCAAAATTGGATTACTGCAACACATACTGGTCTGAGTGCCATTGACATCAGGTTTGCAAAGGTGCAGTCTCAATCTTTGTGACTCTCCAATGTAAAATGCAGCATCCATGCAGATACAGTCACCTCTGTGAAAACCGATACCCAAAAAATTGGGTCCAAAGCTATTGGTTTTCACCGAGTATCTGTTTTCTCAGAGCAAAATTCACTAAAAATGAAGATTTATTTGCTCAAAAAAGTATTGGTTTTGCATGATTATCGGTTTTGTCATGTATTGGTTCTCGCAGAGGCGACTGTATACTTCAAAGAAGCTCAAGTGATCACCAAAAGAATTTGACAAACAAGTTTATCCAAATTGCATACATGGAATCTTGATGCATTCATATTATTGTGAAAAGTAGTAATAATTTTTTTGTTGTGACAAGTTTGTAAACCCGCTTTCACATGTTGCAAGCTTTCCTCTATGTATCACAATATGAACATAAATCACAAACTGCTCATTCAAACATTATTCATCTGTTGAAACTGTTTGAAAGTGAAGTATACCAAAACTTGAAACATCTTAGAAATATTTATCTTATCTCTTTCTTTCTTCTTGACTAGCATCCTACTTTATTGTTCTTGCTGAAGATCTTTTGGCTTCACCACATAGCACAGTTTCCTCTAGGCATCTCCAACCACTGCATAACTCTTAGCCAATCAAAAATTCAAATATATCACATATTCTCTCACTACCTAACTCTAATCATGTCTGGGAGGGCATGGTTTGTAAAATTATTCATGTTTTTGGCTCTGAAGCATTGGTCTAGTTATGTTTGTGCAGGATCACAATTGGAGGCAAAAATTCTTGATGATTGGGGATGTACTCCAGAGACTCATTCTTGGACAAAACTCAATCCTTCTGAAGACTTTTTGGTCACAGAGTTCAGTGCGCACAATATGGGTGATTTGGAGCAACTTTTAGGGAAGCAAATTGGCCAGGGAGTAAGTCAGTCCTTTGATGACCTTGGAAAAACTAATCATGGTACACCTTCAACACACAAGATTTCATCAATAGACATTATGAATCACACCCCTTTGATGGAATACATCCCAGATATCACCTTTGCAAGTCCAAGTATACCAGCCATAAATACAAAAGGAGGGCATTCTCTGAGAGAAGTAACATCTGAAAATATGTGGGAATACAATCATGAAATTCCAACCTATGATTCATTTAGTCCACAAGAGGCTGATATATTTGATTATACTCAATCCATGAATGAATATTATCAACACCATGAATCTATCAGGAACAAAGATGATTATCAGCAATCAGAAAAGCATTCCTTTCTGCCTCCAGGGGTAACCAATGACACACAGGAGCTCTTAGGGTGCAATTTGAAAACAAATCACATCCCAAATGGCAAGGATCAGTTGTCAAAAATCACAAGCCTTGAAAGGCTTCCTAATCAACAGAATGAGCTCCCAGATTCAAAGAAGAAAAATGTTCTCAAACCAATAGTCAGCAGGGAAAAAAGTATCTCAAATATATCACGGAAAAGAAGACAGCAAAAATATGAATTGGAAGCCCATGGTTCTCAAACCAATAGTCAGCAGGGAAAAAAGTATCTCAAATATATCACGGAAAAGAAGACAGCAAAAATATGAATTGGAAGCCCATGGTGTTTTTGTCCAAACAAGGATTGATGCTGTGAAAAGATACAGATTAAAAAGAAGAAGGAGAGAATTGGGTATCACCCCAGTTTTTAATGAGAAGCACATCAATCTCACATCAGATAAGGAGAAATTATTGGCTCCCATGTCTGATGCTTCAGTGGCAAGACAAAATGAACCGGTTGATTTTACTGGTACTAACAATGAACAGAGGATCTCAATAACTGACCAAACCATGGCAATTAAAGAAAAATGTGGCCCTGCAAGTAGCAAAGATGTGCAGTCAAATGTTGGGAAGAAGATTTATGGTCTTCTTCACAAAATTGGGATGCTAAATGTGAATCGGTCCCCCTCACTTTGTTATGAGATATATGAGTTTTTCCTAGATATTTACAAGGGAATCAAAGGTGTAGAACAATTTGATGCTAAAGACGTCAGATCTGTAAGGCGTGCTATAAAGAATGCAGCATATGCAGTTGTCATGACGTTCCTTGGTATCCTGAGAGTCTTTGAGGCTGGTCAAAATGAAGAGAATGACACTGAAAGAACACTGAAGGATGGTTGGAATTTCATGAAAGGCTTTTATAGCACCTGGAAGGATGCAACACTTGAGCAGTTTCATTTTGGAAAAGTAACTCAATTTGATCAAGGGCATTCATTAAATCCAGAATTCCACTTGAGATACTTGAAGGATATTCAAAACAGGGCTGCAGTAAGCTATTCAATGATATTATCTATTTCACTGCTTTGGTCCAAAGATAGAGGGCATTCAAAAGTCCCCACGGATATGTGGAATCAATACAAGACAGTACAAACCACATGGTACACTGATTGTAAAACTGATCAAGGTGGAATTTACACAAGGAGGGGTATCCGGAACTACTCATTCTGGGGCCCAGAACAATTTGAAAGGGACAATTGGCACCTGAATGGCAAAGAAAACTTATCACCTAACCATATATGGGAATTTGGCTCAAATGCTGCACAGTTCCATACAGATGTTGGTAGGGAAGTGTGCAAAGATTTACATGTGTTCTTTGAGGATCTCATCCATAAGCTACATATATCATACAAGAATCAATGTTCTGAATCACAGAATTTTCCAGCTGAATCAAGTGTCTGGCACAATGGGATTCATTCAGATGGTCTTAGCCGTATAATTAAGGCCGTCAGTTTGGCACAGTACAGACTGACAGTTCCTTTTATTGGACTGATCAGAGTCTTGAACAAAGAGAACTTGGATGCCAACCAACTACAAAAATTGATTCAAAATGCAATCAAATTTCTGAAGATGAATTTTTCTGAATGGAAGAAACTTGATTTCAATTCCAGAGATCTTCAGAGGTTGCTTTTCTCCAAACGCATTCTTGCTTCACCCAATTCAATCCGTTCTACTGAAGATATGTTTCAATCACTTGTTGTATGTATTGATCCAAATAAGTTTCCCTCCCAAGCTATCCTTAAACTCTTTGATTCATGGCAAGATTCAATCACTACAAGCAGACCAGGTTCAGATGACCATATTGACTTCCAAATTGTGAAAATACCTTCTGTCTCTGTTAAACACCTCATTCACTATGTTCAACAAATTCTTGATGACCATTGTCCCTCAACTAACAAGAAGTAGTTTATTCACTTGAAAGTGGATAAAACTGTCAGCATTTTTGGTGTTCAATGCTATCTTGAGGTATTTCAATGATATTGGTCTCAAAGAATATTACATTGCTTCAGGTGGCTAACTAAGATTATACTGCTAGAAACTCTCTTGTGTTACACTTTACATTCATAGATAATTATCAATGTCAACAATGAACAGGTATCAACAAAAATGTATTGCTACAAAGATTTTCATTCAGTTGTTATCACCTAGACTCAAATAAATCCTAATTCAGTTTGGCCCTGGCCCTGATCAGAAATGATGATGAGTAGTGATGTGCTATGTGTCATGCTTTTTTGGTCATATTCACACCACATATTCAACCAAAATGAGTGGTCCTAGACCCATCACTATTACCAAAAGCCATATCAATAACCCTTAAGTGCATCCTGAGACCATATCATCAACACCTAAGTGCGGCCTAAAGCCATTTTATTGAATCATAAGGTACACTATGAACCCATGCGTCCAAAATATATGGATATAAACTAAAATAAAAACAAAATAAAAACACCTTGGGGCATGTGGGTTAACTTGGATTGCCAGATTTCAACTTTTGCGGAGTGCATGTGGTTGAGACCAGGTGATAACAAATAGAATCAGATGATCTTGCACCCTTGAATCACTAGTAAAAATTGAAAGGCAAGTTCATCAAGACTTGACATCTTGTCTGGAAACCGTATCTAAATTAACACAAGCCCAGTCCTATTTCAGTTACACTATGGAGTGCCCTTAATCTTTGACATGACTATAAACTCTATGATTCTATATGCAAGAGTTGTACACAGGTTTAGCTACTCTTACCTTTTGTCAGAACAGCTAGTACAGGGCAGTGGCATGGCCAGGTCTCTGAGATTGATTCTTGTAAACTAACCTTATCTTGGCTAGCTAATTGCTGGTGGCTTGGTGTGTAAGGTTCTCATGCTTTTCTGTTTTTTAAACTTCTGTAAATTCAGGGGCAGGAAGGCAGCATCAGAAATTTATCAACTTGAGAGTATGGAACTTAGATTGATGAATATGATTTCCAATCAATTTGAGCCTGATGTCCATCCCTGACATCACTGCAGTGCCTTTCAGTTTTGGGAAGAAATGTGAGCTTCTGGTAATGGTTGTCAGGTTTTGAGCTGTGGTGCAAACATGTCACTGTGTATTCAAAGGAAGGGTCCCCTTTAATGCTAGACAGTGCATTCAAGCACAGTGGTGTAGTGGTTGCATGCATAAATAAAATAGCAAAGTATTGATCAATACAAAGAAAAATTGGACATAAGATATTGATACACAATAAGAGACAACAGACAAATGCCATAAGTAATAAATGGAGAAGGGTTTAATAAAAACAAGAGTCAAACCCCCAAAATTAACAATAGAACATAACAGAAATAAAAATAAAAAAATACATAAAAACTGAATGTGAGAATTTACCAAAAACTAAACAATATTCACTTTTGTCTTCTTGGCTGACTGTGCACGGCTTTGGTGTGAATCTGTGCAGTGGACCAAAACCAATCAACCCCCAGAGGTGCTGAAGAGTGCAGTGGGGTTTCCAGACATTCCTGGTGCAACGGTCCACCTTGAAGTGCACTGGTTACGCTGTGCATCAGGGATTTCTGATGTATCAAGTGAATGAGATTTGTGAATGATACAAGGTCTGAGAGGAATTGGAAATTGTTCTCTCCTGTACAAACACCTCTAGGCTTGAAACTACCCAGGGCTGACCCCCTCAGCTCCACCAAGTCTCTTGGGATTCCAGCCCAGCTTGTTCCTTGCAGGTTCTCTCAAATGTGTGATAGGAGTTTTGAATCCTCCCTAGGCCAGAACCTAGGCAATTGTACAAGAAAAGGCTTTGACTTTCATATGAGTTTAATATTGTGATTGAAATGCTCTTTATGTCTTGGGTATCAAATTGAAAAATAAATCTTGTAATGCTCTATGTGCTTTGACCAGGAGTCACAAACTCATTCAAAAGTTTGGTTCAAATGCTGCAGGGTTTCATATAACTTCTGGGAAACATTTGTGCAAACATTTACATCTTTTCTTCAAGAGTTCCATTCAGAAAGTGCAAATCCCATGCAAGGACTTGACTCCTTCTTGAACTTCACAAACCATTCCACCTGAATCAATCATCTGCACCAATCTAATTCATTCAGAGAGTCTAAGCTGTGCACAGTACAAAGTGGTACTCCCTATCATTGAAGTCCTCAGGATCTTGAATCAAGGGCTTCAGACCAGCTTCAAAATTTGGTTCATCATGCAATCAGATCATCTAGATGACACTTCTTGAATGGAAAAACTTTGATTCCCATGCCAACAATCACCAAAAAGATTTTTCTCCAGGCACACTTGCACATCTCCCACATCATTTCCTGCTCCTTACTATAGATGTTGATACATATGGGTTTCCCTGTCAATATATTTTTCAGCTCTTGAAGCCATGGCAACACTCAAAACTCAAAGGCAAGACAAATTCATATGACCACATAGACTTTCAACTTGTCAACACACCTTTTGTCTCCTTTAACAAACCCAAGTTTCCATTTTAAACAGGTTTCCTATGATCAGGATACCTTACATAACCTGCATTAGCAAGTTTACTTGTCACTGAAGGGTATACTGTACAAAGTCATGTAAGTGTTTACCCCTTGCTTCTTTGAGGTTAGATATGTATCATAGAGGTGAGCAATTGAGCAAAACGTTTGTCAACACGGTGTAGAACTTAAAGCTCAACAAGAGCTTCACAGAGCTTAAGGAGGGATAATCTACTAGTATAACTCACTAATAGAAGTTGCCTGAAGACTGCATCTTTGAAATAATCAAGACAGTGATTTGCTCAATTCTTAAAAATAAGGCACCAGATAAATATTTAGCAATACTTGGTTCAAGTATTATTCCTGTGAGTTTGATATAAGAAAAAAACTCAACGCTGCTATAGTATTCTTCCAATTTAATCACAACAGAAGCACAATGTTATTAACCAAAGACCAGCAACAATCAATTAGATTGTTATTATAAAACTAAAGGCACGACTGAGTTTCTCGGCAAAACTGGATTAAACCCCTTAAGCCTTCATATGACCCCCTAAACCCCTAAGCATCTAGATAGTAGATTCCAATTAACCCTACTTTACTGGGCAGACCTCCACGGCCTATCCTCTTGATTGCACAATCCTTGATTCATCAAATTCTGTTTCCTCACCCCAATTCAATACCCCCAGCAAGATCCACCGACAAGAATACCGTCTGCCACACTCCATTATTCACCAGCACGAGTTTTACAACTTCAACCAACCAGTTTTAATGTGATGCAACGTCCTTGTGGGCAGCCTTCATAGCAACATTCCTTGCTACCTCAATTTCCCAAGTTTCCAATTCAGTCTGCGGACATACCAATCTGACAAACGAACCTGGGCCTTGGTCACTCTTGTTTGCAATACCTCTGATCAAACTCCCAAGTAATCTTTCTCAATTTGCCATTCATCACAAACCCTCAATCCCAAACCAGTCCAACAATTGGAAACATCTCGATCTTGATGCAGAAGTCATGGCTTTACCGACTAGCCCCAGTAGGAGCACGTTGGATTCAAATGATCATAAAAGCTTCAACGGCTTGCTACGGAATTGCGGAAAAAGAACGAAAAGTGTGGGTGCAATTTGTAGTGTCAGCCTACATTTGTCCTCCTCCTTGCATCAAGTCAATCAATGGCTATTGGATCTTAGTCGGACCTCACATTGTATGGCCTTACTCAAGTCTCAGCCGCTTACTCCTTAGGATCTTCAGTTCACTCAAGCTCTATCTGATCCTCCAATCTTCTCCGTTGATTCCATTCCAGCCAAACTCGTATGGATCAAAGTCTTTGAGAAAGTCTTGGTGGACTCACCTCAAGTTCCTCCATCTAATGATCCTCCAATCAAATTTAAATTTGCGGCATCTGGCACTCTCCGGTTTGTCATCTCTTATGTCTTCTCCAGCCTCTTTACCTCATCTAAATCTCAACTTGCCCTCCCCATCGCTACCTGGTACGGAACCTGACTTGAAACATTGTCCTCTTATACATGCCTCTTCAATAAGTTGTTTGGGTACCTGTAAAATCACCACCGTATATGAATCAACACATCCACCAAGTACAATCTCTCTTGGAGAAGGGCTATCTCTCACGTTCTTGAAACCTTAGGTAACTCATCCTACCGCCATTTCGAACTCGCCTGCTCCTACACCCTTGGCGTCTCCCTTCACTGTTCAATAAACAGACAATCAGAAGATCAACTCACCATCAGACCGGACAAGTCAGTCTTTTGTGATTACTTTTAGATACTCTATCAATTCATTGAACTGACCTTGATGGTTGTCACTCAGAATCAGTCTCATTAAGTGAAAACATCAAGGATCAATCATGTCATGTCATATCATATCATACAAGTCAAAGGCAAACCTGGTTTAAAACATCCACTTGCCTCATCTGAGATCAGGCCAAACTGGATTAAACTTCCTCAAGCACAGGTAAGTCAAGACTCAAATTTTGGCCACCTGCACGTCTATGCCAGCTCTAAATCAAGAAAGTCCCACTTCAGGCTACGTTCGGTTGCGATTACTTTTTGCGATCATTTCCCAGAATCGCAGTTGAAATTGGAAAAAATATGTATCAAAAAAGACGTTCGGTAAGGATTATGGACTTGAAAAATCAACTCATTCCCCGTCCCAAAATGAGATCAATACCTCCCTTTGCAAAAACGCGAAAAGGGAGATTATCACTCCATAATCTCATTTTGGGCCTTAGCGAAATTCACTTACAACACCCTTTGACGTCCCTCAGCTTGAAAACTGGACAACGTCAAAGATCTTCACTTCACCCTTCCTTCTCTTTCCTCACTCCAAGATCTCTTTCTTCATCAAACATCATCAATCAACAGTTTTCAAGAATCATTTTTAAGAATCATCATTCACCATGCCTTGAGCTGAAAAGGACTCCGGACCCCAAGACGAAGCAAAGTGGACCGATTCCAAAGTACGATTTGTCCTCAACAAGTTTTTAACTCAAAAAGAAAATGGACACTTGATGGGAACGACCTGGAAACCGATTGCTTTCACAAATGTCACCGCCGGCTATAATCTAGCGTATTCAAATGAGAAGCTCACTCTCCGACAAATCAAAAATCGTTACTCATCAGTAAGTTAGACTCTTTGTACATATTTGATCTCACTCTGATTTCTCCCCATGCTTCTTTCATCTAATGATTCAGAGAAAGAGCATATACGCTGCGGCCAAAAAGTTGAAGGAAAACACTGGAATTGGCTGGGTTAAAGGGGAATGTCAAGTAGATATGCCGCAGGAATGGTGGAACAATGAAGGCATGGTGAGTATTTGGATTGTAATGCTAATCACGTTAACTCGCTGACCTTTGATTGTTTGTCCACCCTAGAAACACCAGGATGCTCTCCAATTCCACAAGCATGCCTTCATCTTCTTTGATCAAATGGACGAATTGCTCCATTTCTCAAAACCTACTGGATCCTTACGTACTGGAACCAGCAGCAATGCCCGAGTCAAAGCAAAAAAAGTGGAGGATGAAGGTGATGAAGACGATCAAGTAGGTAAAAAATCTTGTGACATACGTAAAAAAGATGAAGACTTGAATCAAGAGGTTGTTGGAAATGACCGAGTTATTGTACTTGGTTGGTGACCATATTTTTGATATCATTTCTTATATTCATATTCTTTTATCATCTGTTTTTTTTTATTTTATATCATCTGTACTAACTTTTTTACTTATCTCTTCTTTCAAATCTCTTCTGAATAGATGGAGCCGACTCCAGCAAAATCAACGTTGGTACAGATAAAGCTGAAGAGACCGCCAATCCGACTGAGCCAATATCAAACAAAGTATCACATGTCAAACAAGCAGCTCCATCAAAACCGAGTAAACAAAAGCAACCAGACTCAGATGACTCGGATGCATCAATCTCTTTAGTTAAACCAGCCAAAACCAACAACAAGAAGAAGGCACCTGCTCGTGAGGTGACGCCGGGCACACTTGCCAATGCCATTGCTGCCACTTCCACCGACTCAGTCTTACGTACCCAGAAATTACTTGACAGCAAGGCAGCTCAATCTGCTGAACGAGATACCGCGATTGCAGCAGCTGCTCGAATCAGATCCGAACGCCATGCTCATCAACAAGAGGCGATTGCAATTTTCAATGTCAAGAGCAAAGTCGAATTTCCTGATGTTCAGAATCGATTAATTGCCATTGATGTCATAGCCGAAGAGCGCGAAGCTGCTTTATTTGCTGGTTTAGATGACGAAATGGCCTGGATTTGGCTTAAAAATCAGGTAGTGAAAGAAAAGAAGGAGTTGGAAAAAAACGAGTAATCTTGTGTATTGCAAAGATCTCTTTAGATTCAAAGGATCATGAACAAGTTACTAAAACTGATGATCAAGATAAAATCAGTTAGTAATTCTGATGCTTTTCATCTTTTTTATCAGCTCGCTGACAAGCAATTTCAATTGCATAGCCAAAGCAAGCAACAAACAAGAGGCATCAACTGAAGTTGCAAAAAACAAAAATGATGGAGAAGAAGAAGACAAAGAAGATGATGAAGAAGATGAGACAGGAGAAGATTTAGTAGATATCATAAATGAAGATGATAGTGCTGATAAAACATCGTAGGCTAAAGGAACACCGTAAGTTGAAATCTCCTAAAATTTTCTTCTTGAAACTCAAAGCTAATCAAATTCTGAATGACAGAATCCCATATGCAACTTTGGTTCATACCTTTACTTTGATTGACACGACTACCGAACGACTAGAAATCACTAAATATCTAAGTCAACATCTTACAAAAGTGATTGATTGAACTCCCAATGAATTGATCAGAATCATTTTATGTATCAATCAAGTTGAGTCTTTCAGATCTCTTCTTGATCAAAGTTTGAATCCATAAAGTCATCTAACTTTCCAAAAACCTTGATTCTTCTCTCATACAGCTGTGTCCTGATTATGAAAGGATTGAACTTGGAATTGGTGAATCAATCTTGGTCAAAGGTATTGGATCTTCAATGGGTAGAACACCTACTCAAGTCAAAGCTGATTTTAAAAAAGGAGGATATTTACGTTTAGTAGCACAAAACAGTGAATCCACCAAAAAAACTATGTTTAAACCAACGGTCAGAATTTTTCTTTGTAGTGAGGACATTGCAGTACTCTACAATCAGATGGAAATCTGACGCAAATACTTTAAGATCTTCAGACATCTATCTAAGTCTGATCAATGCTTGAAGTATACACAAGCAATGGAGAGAAGTGTTTATATATGAGTTAGTTTGGTCTAAGATGAAATTAAGATAGCCTTTGAAACAAAGGTACAAAGCTTCAAAGAGCACCATATTCAACCCAAAATTCAAGAAGCTACTACAATAAAGCAGAACATGTAATAAATCTTCGAACTTTTGTAAGTCCAAAGATGAAGTTCATCATAAAATGATCATAAATTCAAACCACCTGTTGTTATGTGATCAAATCAAAATACATGAATATTGATGATTGGTCTTGATAGAAGCTATCAGGTACAAGAAACTCTTGGCTTTTTCTTTCACTCTCACTATTGCTTGAATTGGGTAATTTGAATAGTTTCCATAACTTTGAACTGCTTAAAATCTCCCTTGAGTATGGAACATAATATGCTGCTGCCCGCTGTTGGCTATGGATAGCAAATCCATCCTGCTTGGCTATTGAGTACTATCCCTATTCATTATTGTTGATAGAATTGGTAAGTACCCTTCAAAAGAATCACAAGTTTTTAGAATATTCTACAAGATAATATTTGCAACTTTTCCATTTTGATAAATTGATGGTCATTGATGATTGAGATCTGCTATACTGCACAACACACAACTCAATGACAGGCCTGATTAACCTGGCAATTATATGTGCACCTGAAGTCCCCAGCTGGGCGAGGAGCTAAGAGTAATTTTGATATGCCTTCATCCAGAGCATCTCCTTCAAAATGACTTGAAATGAGTCCTTTTATCCTCATTTCAATGTCAGTGGTCACATTTGCAGAGCAAAACCCTAGACACAAAGGCGGCGCCCGCCGCCCAATTTGCTAGTTTGAATTAATGTTGAAGTAAATTGTGGATTGGTCAAACCCAATGGAGGTCTAGGAGATGTAATCAGGTCACCCTTAGTTGATGTAGTATGGACAGGAAGGGATGAAATAACAACATATTACTATTAGAAAGAAACACATCAATTTAAAATGATACATGATCAAGATGTTGAAATGTTAAGGTCTTACCAGATTGGGATCTATGAACAGATCATGTTGTGGAAGTGTGGGAAGAAAATGAATGGATTGGGATTGGTAGTTTAGTAGAAATTGGGCATGTTATTTCTGTTTAACAATTTCTTGTTTTGACCCTCTCTCTTATAACCAAGCCTCTCCTCACATTTAGAACTTTTTCCCTCATCACGGAAAAAGATTCTGAATGTGAGTTATTACCAATTCTACTATTTCCTTACCTCCTATCCTACTGAGAACCTTACTGAATCAAATTTGTGTTGCTCTCTGATGTTCATCTTTTTCACTTTTCTTTTCTCTTCTTACTGTTTACAACTTATCTCTATTTCAGTTCTATCTATAACACTTCCTGTCCTCTTTCAGTTCTGTCCGAGTTTAGAACTTGTGCTCACTTCATTTACCTCAGTGTGTCTTGTCAACACGGGCTGATTAGTTTATAACACCTTTATAAAGGTTTCTGTTGTAGATCTACAGTGTCAAGCTTGTGATCTTCATTTTCTTACAATGAAGACTTACAGTGTTATCACATGTATAGAAATTTCTCCTTTTGACCTAAAGGGGCTATTTTGTGAACTTTGTCAGCTTGGGCTACTGAATGATCGTGAATCAAGTATAACAAGCTAAATTGTACTTACGAAATGTATCTTCTAAAAGTTTGATAAGTATTTCTACTAAACTTTTGATAGTTATTTTTCAGTTCTTCGTAAGTAAGTCTGTCTGAGAGAGGAGTTTATAATTGTTAGTTATAAAGAACTTCGGTGCAGGATTTATACTGCTGCCGGTTTACTAACTAGTACACCACGGGGCGGATGGCACGTGACGCTCACGTGAGCCATTGAAATATGTGCTGTCTACATTGTCATACCCAACGTGAGTTACACGTGCCAGCCAGTGTGGCCTTCACCCAATCTGATCACCTTGCTAAAGCGTGATAACTCACCTGATGAGCGGGTGAGTCAACTCATATCATAAATGAACGGGTGAGCTGACTCGCCTTGTTAGGGTATGAGGCAAGCTTTGTGACGACCAGGTGTGAAAGCTCACACGCTTGTACTGTACGGAAGTTGTATTGAGCTGGTGAGCGTTGGCTCATCCAGCCTCATGATGGCTGAATAGCCACAACAGTTGAATCAGGCTGGGAGGTTCTCAATTTTTGCTCACGCAGTGCATAGTATACCAACTAATCTGATCTTTGCATGGACAAAAACTAGTTACGGTGATGATAGAAACACAAACAACATTGAAAACAGTAAGGTAACAGAAATAGAAATAGTCTGCGAGTGAAATTTTCGATTATTGATTGTAGTGCTTGATAGATTTGATCAATTGGTTCTATTGATTAAGCAGTAAACCAATGAATTGATCAGTGAGAGATAAAAAAAATTGGGACAAAGAAAGACCTACAATCTACGAGATCGATCCAGGTGTACGGGACAATAAGAACCATATGAACAAAAAGGAAGGAGAACATTGATATCTGGTAGAGAGGAATGATGATGAATATATGAACAAATTGACAGAAAAGTACCAAAAGGTCAGTCTTCAACTTCATTGATACATCAGAAAATCGTTCAAGCAAGGGGAAAAGAGAACTTACAAATGAAACAAACGATCAAAGGGTTTGAAATTAACACTTCAAACAGGAGCAAATCATGACATCAAGCTTCACAGTAACTTGAATGAGATAAATATGAAAGAAGTAAAGGCTGACAAATGAAACAATCGATCAAAGGACTTCAATATGAATGGAAGAGGACCAGAGTCAGCAAATATGAATCTGAATGAATGAAATTTGAAAGAGTGGTTGGAAAGAAAAGAAAGAGTTGGATCCAGCCAACTGATACCTATCAGAATCATGATGCAATAGAAGTCAAATGAATGAGTGGCTCCAAGACAAAGGTGATCGATGTGATGTGATCACTGACCCATGTGTGATGAAGAACTCGAGCGTAGAATGGGCTAGACTGGGGCAGCGGACAAAGTGTAGTGAGATTTGTGACATGTACCTGTGACGTCATACTTCATTGTCCATAAGCCCGGTTATGAAAATGTCACCAGGCATGACATTTAGTACATATTTACACAGCCTGGAAACGCGACCTTCAAATTTCAAAATCACTTTGGCCAACAGCTCTTCTTGATCACTCTTTGCTTATATTGAGCTAGCCCATCACATAAGTCTTTTCTTCTTCTTTGTCATCCAATATTGCCAACTTGATACTAAGAGCCTTGTATTATGATGTTTACAACTAGTCATGTCTTTCGATTGTTTTCTAGGGTGTCAAAGCTATCATCACCAGTCTGCATCATTTAGCTTGCAAATTGCTCCAACTCATCTTCTATCACTTCGGTTTATCTATTGAGTACAATTTTTTTTAATTTGTCATTGATTCATTGCTTTGGTTATCAAGATCTCGTCACCCAATCAATCTCTAACTGATAAACGGGAGTTCTTCCTATTTTTATGTCTTATTATTCTTTTACTTGATACTGATTTCTTTTGATTTAATTTTGATAAATTCTTTCAATTGCATTTCTTATATCCAATTGGTCTTGTTCAAAATTATATGTTTTAATTGTAAGTATGTACCTTGATTCCTATCTCTCTCTTTTTGTTCTAATTACTTTCTTTACTAACAATTCTTCTCTTTATTTTTCTATATATTTTCCTTCCGCTTTACTAGGGCTACATGTTTTTTATTCATTTTATTTCTATTTACTTGATTTTCTTCTTTTTCAATCGTTTTTTTCAATCCTGTTTAGTTTATTACCTTGGCCATTTTCGACTATGAATGTGTAATACTTAATTTGGTATATACATGTGGATGGAAATGAATTGAAATGAAAAAAAAAATGTTCTAAAAGATGTCTTCAAGATGCATGAGCTGCCCTGTTGCGAGTGAACCTGAGCCATAATGACTCACATGAGGGAGGATTGTTCACGTGCTGAGCACCTGATCCAAATTCAATTGCCCGCTGAGCACCTGGCTGGTTAGCTCACCTGCCAGCGAGGTGCTCAGAAGGCAAATCAGCTTATACTACCGGCACGCAAGCTGAATCACCTGCTGAGCACCTTGCTGGCAGGTCGCGCGCGTACCAACCAGCTCACCGACTGATAGGCTGGTAAGCCACGTCATGCCGACATGGTCTTCCTCTTGATGTGTAGAGCAGGTGACAAGCATCGGGTGAGGGCCACGTAGCCGCACTCACACTGCCTTCACCTGTTCTACACAACCACTCGGCGTGGTCATACCCAACTTACATTTCACGTGGTCCCAGTTCAAAGTTGCCCCGTGGTGTACACTTACTAGATTAGCCTTCTAAGGTGAATACGAAAACTCGTAGTTATTCCTTAGGTGACGCTTCAGCGTTGGTTGATGTGTATATCAAAAAAGGATGGACAGTTTTAGTCGACTAGACAGCACTAGACGATCTGTAAAACTTCCGAAAGTAAAGAGATAGGGGAATAGAGAAAAAGGCCGATAATTCTTCTAGAGATCTGAGATAAGTTCGATGTAAATGAATCTAGGTTTATAAGATGTCTATTTAAACTCGAAAGAAGTTCAGAAGGGAAGAGTTAAAAGGCTTGTAAGGATGGTTCTAAATCTAAAGATGATTTTGAAAAGGTTTTATTTGTAGTAAGGATGTAGATGGGTAAAAAAAGGTGAGGTCTTTTCTTATCTTGGCCGATGATGATCAGTATTTAACCAATAACTGTTTGGTTAGTTAATTCGATTTAACGTGGCGGAGTATTCATTCCTGGGCTGTGGTTGGGAAGGGTTTTCCTAGCCTAGACCCTTTGATTAGTCCCTGTTCTGGTTAAGGGACTGGTCGCTGTGGTTGTTAGTGATTAGGATTCCTGGGCAGGGTTCTAATTACCCTTTGCCCAGTAGAATTATTCACGCTGATGTAATTATCTTATTCAAGTTGGAAACATTAGTTAAAAAAGGATAATGCCTTTTAAATAAATGTTTCAAATTTTAATGTAATAATTTAATCAGATTATTTTTTAAGTTACACTCTTGAAACTCGAGTGATAGAGATGTGAATTGTTTTAAATATATATGTAATTGTCAGTTTCTTGGATGTTCTGCTCTGCAGAGCTTCTCATAGCTGACAAACTTAGTACCAAACCTGGCTTGCAGTGCAGAGGAAAGCGCGCAGCGCCAGGCGCAGCCGTTCCGTTGGCCGGGGAGCTTGGCTCCCGGGTGTTGCGTCTTCAGCTAACCTTTGAGGCCCCCAATAGGGGGGCACTGCATTTTCCGCTGCCAAGGTCAGCCCCACACTGTCCTACAGCCAGTGCTCAGGCGTCACCACATCAACCAGTATCCAACACCGATCCAGCTAATCAAATCACACCATTCTATTTGGCACCGCACTAGTGACAGTATTTTAATTATGTAACAAGCTTTTGATCTTTTCAGATCTTTCTTCATGCCAATGACATGAACTTTCCATGCCACAGGACCTCAACATAACTCAGCCAACAATTTTTGTGTGAGTCGATTAACAAATTCTGTCAGAAATGGTTTGAATTCACTGACCTCGGTTTGAATTGTCCAGGAATCCGGGTGATTGTTTCTTGCAACTCCAACTGCCACAGCATCATTGTGACCTTTGGTATTGCTATAGCTCAAGCTACCACTCCAACCAGCTCTATCGATAGGTCCAAATACTTTCACGTCAACTCAATTTGACTAAATATCATCTTGCTCTAGATTTGTCTCTTTGACTTGCACCAATCAAGATCTAGTTGATCCCTTCTGATTTTCATAAACCAAACCTAGACAAACTATAAAAAATTGTGAACCAAGTAAACCCTCACACCCAAATATCAACCCAGAATCAAATGGAACATCACAATCAAGTCTTATTTAGGAAGCATAATCTTTTAACATAAGCACAAAATTGACAAAATCAAATTCAAGAATTGCAAAGAATCAATGAATCCAATCAATTCAATCAAGATGAGAAAGCAATAGTAGATCAGCATTCAAATTAAAAGTTCAATCACATTCAGGTCCATTATTACCATCAAGTTTACGTGTAGTAAGACTGACGAGAATTGCGCCCACCTCTTTCTTAAGTCGACCTGCTACTACAATGAATGTGGAAAGAGCTTAAAATTGGGTGCAATTCATGGTCAATTTGTCTGGATTGAGCAAATATATATTAATAAACGGTACATATTAGAAACCTTATTCAAATTGTTGTACATTGAAAAGTGAAAGATTTCATATCAAATTCAATATTGAAGTACAATGTAGTATTCAACTTATTAGTGTTATGAAACTAAAAGGCATGCAAAGCTTAATTAATAGCCGTGCTCAAAGTTGACCCGGTTACAAAAAACCCAGTTGACCCAGTTGACTTTTTGGCTGTGAGCTGTCAAATAATGTCAACTTGATTCACAAAGTTACTGCCAAAAATCAACTGGGTCAACTGGGTTTTCTTGAAACCAGGTCAACTTTGAGCACGGCTAATCAATTGTGATCAACTGAAATTCAAATCATTTGTTTACAATAGAAACTCATTGACTGTTCAATTGCTAATTAAATTTTCACTTGTGTTTCTTTTTTATTTGTCTCAAGTTTATTTATCTCACCTTCTTTAGCCTTGTTTACAGTCTTTTACCAACCAAACTACCTCTTGTTTTAGTTTCTTGACAGTCTGTTATATTCATCAATAAATTCACTTTCATTTTCAAAATAAAGTGTGCTTTGTTTTGGCCTGCAGTGCTGCAAAGCGCTGCTGGTCATAAGCTCTGCTTTCAGCTCCTAATTTTCGGTGAGTCTTTTGGCAAGTTGCACTCAAAGTTACCACCCCCAAGCAAGCCAGATTTGAGCTGCGCTGGCCGAAATACGGCTGGCAGCGCTGCGCAGCGCTGCAAGCCAGGTTGGTTAGTACTGATGAAGTAATTTAATAATGATTAAAAACACTCTAACAGAATTATAAGATGAGAAAAAGCGGAAAAAACATAAAACAACCATCCATAACATAAATCATCTTTCCAATACTTCAATAATGGTAAACAATTTTCAAGAAGCAACAAAAACTTGACATTGAGAGAACCATCATAACACAGATGGTTTGTAAGTCCATGATGACTTGCGGCAACCGTGGATAGTGGGACCGTGAGAGACCCGCACACCACTTGGTCCCCAGACAAGTAGTGCCAAACCATCTGTGCACCAAGGCAAAGTTTTTTCCTACCCACACTCTCACCACTCCTGCTCTAGTCATCAAAGACTAGATTATGATAGAAGTCATTGCAAGTCCATTGATCAGAAGCTCAAGAGACTCCCCAAGGAGACTTTGAGTTCTCACATTTTTGTCAACCATCCCACCCACCCAACAGAACAGTAAGTATTTTGTTGTAAGGAGAAACCAAAATGTCACACCCTCTGACCCAATGGAGGACCCCAGCCAGACTGATTGGTTCACAGAACCCAAGCCTCCGGGCTGTTTGGTTCTGAAAAACCAAGCCCCAGGCTGGCCCTCCCTACCCCAACTGGCACAATCCTGACATGAATGTAAAGATCACACCTCGGAGGTGGACGTAGGACAAGTCCTTCAGTCCTAAGTATGTATGAGACACACTTGATCTCTCAAACACTCTACCAGTAGTAGAATGGAAAACCCCTCAAAAACCCCTCTGATGTGATCCTATGATGTACTTATTACTAATGTATGGTGTGATTTAAGCTGTGAAATTGAACAATTGATGTTTATAAATGATGAACAGATCTTCTTATGATGAATGCAGGTGATCTTTTGCTAATATCTATAGCGGAGAAACCATTTTTAGAATTACAACTTTTTTGTAAAGTTGTCCAATTTTGGATTACTATAGCTCATCTTATAGCTCTTGCTATGCTGATCAATAATTGCCCCCATATTATCCACTTCTGATGTGTGATGAATGAGTTTTTGAGCTGTAGCAATTGATCAAATAAGCTTTTTGTTGTGTAAATGTTGCTACATACATGTGTGTATGTAAGCGCAAAAGTTGAAATTCACACCATTTCCTTTGTTTTCTGATACAGTCAAACCCAAAAAGCTTGACCGATTTTGCCTGCAAAACATGAGCAAATTGGCGGGGAATTGGTGGCAAGCTTTTCCGGTTTGACTGTAATGTTTTCATCACACCTCAGTTACTATAGGTTTACAGGTTGTACATTAGCAGTACACAAACATGAACACCCAACCTAAAAACCCATGGACAAACCCATGACAACCCAATTGTTTTGTCCATGGTTTTTTGGGTCGGGTGTTCAAGTTTGTGTACCACTATTATGAAATGAAACTGTCTGTGTTGATTGAGCTATCACCCATCATGATCTGACAAGTTTTGACATATGTAATCAGCTGAAAACCTTCATTTTTGACAATTTTTACATCTTGTCACCTCTTTTCACAGCTAATATTGCTGACTGATATGATTATGCTCTTTCGCATTTTAAGCTTCTTGAACCCTCAAATCAATCAAATATGTACTGGCGTGCTCTGTCTTTGACATCAGCTTCCAATGATGAATCCTTACCCAGCTGCAAATATTGTTCTTGTTTTGGAGAACGTACCAACTCACCGTGGCGATAATGTGCAGAAACTTTGCAATCATTCGAGGATTTATGTGGAAGTATGTAGCCTGAAGTACCCTCATGAGACGGTGAAGGTCAAATGACACTTGTCTTTTTAGTGGTGTCAGTGAAAATACAATCTTTTTCAAATCGAACAGCGCATACATCTAGGGTTTGTATGGGAAGTGTTATGATGAGACACTTTGGATTGTCTCTTGACCGATTTTTGATCTCGACCAATGAGAAATCGAATCAGGTCTTCAATCTTATCATTCAACTTCAAGACACATTCAATCATCAATCCAACTTATTTATCAAAAAAACAAATTCATTCAAAACAAGAACTAATTCAAAAATAAATCATCATCAAATTCAATCAAATGAGTAGAATAGCTGGTGGTTGAGTAAGAGACAAGGTAAAGTTATTCCTAATTTCATTCGATAAATTCTAATGAAAAATAACAAACAAACGATGGTTTTGTTTTGAAACAGTTATCTGGTGTAGAATCACATGATTTAGATTTAGCAATTTCATCATTAAACTGGAACTCAATTCGCTCACCATTTTTCAAATCATGTTTCTACTAATTCAAATCAAAAAGATGGGTTATTAGGTAAAATCGCAATTAATTGAAGCAAGACAAGATCATGAAAGTAAACATTTAGAAACTGCAACAAGTAAAGTTTCAAGTCTTGAATGAGATTTTGTTCAATTGAGAAATGAAATTTATCATTCGGATTCTAGAATTCCTACTGATGTAGTAAGTTTTTCAATTTTCATCAAGAAAAACTTGAATTTATTGATTCATTCTTTTTTCTTTTTCGGTTGGTTTAGAGGTTTGGTACTCCAAAAGAAGATACAATGAGACGTGATATAACGATAAATGCATTATCTCATGATATTCATAATGATCAAATCGAAGATCAAACTGAATTAGTAATCATCTTTCCTTAAACATTCTTCAATTCCTGATCTAATGACTGATTCACTTTGTTTTTTTGTGGGGATTTCAGGGCCTGCAAGATTTAAAGAATGGTTTGATTAAAACACCTTTACCTGCTTTAGAAACTTTCAAACATGATCCACTTCGAGTATTACGTTGTATGAGGTTTTCAAGTTGATTTGGATTTCAATTAGATGACCAAATCATTCAAGCTGCTCAATCCAATCAAATCACTGTCAGTATCTTGATTGTATTATAAGAAATTAAGAAAGGTTTAAATATTGATTTGTTTTTCTTTGCTGGAAACAGATGGCTGTACAGGAGAAAGTCAGTAGAGAAAGGATTGTGATCGAATTAGAGAAAATGATGCATGGTGAGCACTTCTTATTTCAATTATTAATCTTGAATTAAACTCATCTTTAGATTTTTGAACACATAGGTCCATCTCTATTATTATCAATGGAACTTATTAACCATCTAAACTTATATACCTATATCTTTACAATCCCCAAAAGATTTGAAAATGAAATTTCCACTTCAACCGTCAAACCTGATTTATCAATTCGAATTTCAAGAGTGATTAACCAATTTTCAAATCATGAAGATCTCAATAATAATGGAATTCAATTAAATTCAACTTTAAAAGAAACTTTGATTCTATTTAAATGGATTCCATTCATTTCTGCTTCACTTTTTCCTTTTTATGATCAATTTAGTAAACTTAAGCAAAGAGAAGATTGGTTAGGAGAATTTGTAATTTCTGGAAGTATCAAAGTTGAGTGTTTTCATCGTTGCTTTCTTCAAACTTTAAAGGAACAAAACCAAAACTGATTTCTATTAATAAAAAATGTAGTTTTCAAATTATTATAAAACTACTGTTAGTCATTTATTTCATTCAATAGATGCAATAGAAGAAGAACTTCAAATTTAAGAAGAAAAACCAGAACTTGAAAAAAGTCCAAAAAGGTTAAGATTAGATCAATTATGAAGATCTAATCATGTACATGATTTAAATCGGAAAAAAACAAACCAAGGACCTGAAGCTTGAAATTTAAATTTGAATTGGAAACTTACATTGGTTTGGAATTTGGTTTATAGGATCGGTTTATTAAATTCGATTGGTTTGTTTTTTGTATTTTCTACTGTTTCAATGTTTTTGTGATGTGAATGCTGATGATGATATTTTTTGTAAATGATAGATGGAAAAGAAAGTCGAGATTTGGTTAATTGGTTTAATCATTTGATGAACCAAATTGATCAACATCATTTAAGTTATACTTTAACACAAGAATTTGATTCAGAACTTTTGAACGTTGAGTAACTTTTCCTTTTTTTCATTTATTCATCATCTTATTCTCATACTCTTGAATAAAAATATCTAATACATTGTCTCTTGTTTGAAAAGAAGAAAGTGCGAGGGCGCGAACGCGGCTGCGCGCAGAGGGCTTTAGTAAGCTACAAAAGCAACCTTCAAATCTGGTGTTTTGGTTGCTAAGAGGGGTTTAGTTAAATTAGGGTGTGTGTCTCATTAATCGTGTGGTACTGTAGTAAAATTGTGAGCTTGTATGACACGAGTCCTTTGATTGTATCCTCTCCACTAGTACCACGTCAATGTTTTTGGCGATTGTGTAATTGGTAGCTTAGCGTTTTTGAGCAGTGGCTTGTAACCCGGTAAAATCATCAACCCAGTTGAAATATAAAGCCGATGTAAATAAGGTTTTCAGGTAAGATAGGGACACCGTATGAACCGGTAGGTTCCAGGGTAAAGGGCACGTAGAGGCTAAGATAAACTTATAAGAGATGAGAGTGGATTTAATGCGATGAATTAATGAAGTGTTTGATGATAAAGGATCCGAAAGATAGTTTTGGTAGGGTTTATAAGAGTTTCATTTGGTTTGTTGATAACGGATAAAAGGTTATAAAAAATTAATGATAAAAGAGAATGAGAATGAGTATTTAGGATGTAGATAGGTTCAAGTTGTAAAAAAAGATTTCAAACTAAAAGTAAGAACTCGGAAATCATGAATTTGATCGTTTTACTTATAAGAAGTCATACTACAGATGATTGTGCGGTTGATTATTTAAACTTATCAAAGTAACAAGTAACAATTTACTAGCTTAACAAATCCCTCATCTGAGAGGCGGCGATGTGGGTTCATGATTTTACCCCGTTACTAGCCATTGCTCATAGCGATAAGCAAAACGCTTCACCATTGCCAAAACATTTACGTGATACAAGCGGAGAGCGAATAATCAAAGGACTCGTGTCAATTCATACATGGTCAGATCTTTAGCTTAACAAAGCTCTCATCTGAGCGGCTGCGATGTGGGTTCATAATTTTATCCCGTTAACTTCACAAATACCAAAACATTTACGTGATACAAGCGGAGAGCGAACAATCAAAGGACTCGTGTCATACAAAGTCACATTAACCAAGTCTCTCCTCAAACCGCACGCGACCTTTGGTGTGTGTTAAGCTTAAGCTAGACTCAGACCAACCTACGTTTGAAAATTCAAGATAATGAAACTTTGCAAAGGCGTTGCAAGCGACCGTAGCATGATGTTCTAGGAGTTGATGACCAAGAAAGATACCGAACCCAGTAACTCAGCCGCTCTCCAAAGACTATAAAAGCTCGACTCTTCTGCTGATTAATTCCTGATCATCCTATCATCTCATCGAGGTTTATTTGTCTGACCTCCACAATTGTCTTGGTTTGTTCCCTTACAATGTTGAATGGCCAGCTGCTTACAATCACTCAGTCTCTGTAGACTTTTCAGATGAACTGATCCCATCTTCATTCTCTTTATCGTTTTATGATTGGCTTTAGCTACCCTTGGCTTTAATCCGAACCCAACCTATATACAATCTTTTAACACAATCTTTTTGCTTCTAGCTTCTTGGTGAGTCTTGAATCTTCAATTGATTGATTGATTGATTGTTGACAAGCCTTGATTTAATTAACACTTGCTCGACAAATTAGAAATCTTCATCATGAACTTCGCCATCGTCGGACTCGGAGCCATGCTCATCTTATCGGTATCTTTTAATGAAGCCTTGGTCACCAAAAATGTTCAATTGGGTGAAAGATTACGTGGAGAAGGAGAATACTTTGAGAAGGATATGTTGGAGGTGCCATGTGGTGAGAACGACCCGAACTGCTTATTTAACATTGGCGATCCCAACAAGGATTCGCCCCCAGCCTCCCCCGGGCCCCCAACCCCCCCACCCACCTCCGGATCTGACACTGATACCAGCTAGAAACCTGAACTATGTAATAACCGCGCAAGTCCAGGATGAGATGATCTTTCACTTGATACAAAAGAGCTGGTATGAATGCTTCATATGTAACTTGGTTCAAAATAGTAGATTAAACAAATGATAGTTATAGATTTACTTATGACTTCAGCATTAGTGTGATATACTTGTCGAGCTTGAAATCCAAAGTCTAGTGATCTAGGGTATTACTATTGTTCATCTTTCATGATGTGGTTTACTTTCTGTTTCACAGTTTCAGCGTATCTAGACTATAGTGCCACAGGGTTTTATAAAGAAATTGGATATGAATCAGTAAATCAGTTCATCTTTGTCTATATGGAAGCTTCATATGATGATATCACCTTACTACCACTTATAAGAGCATCCTCAGTGCAGTGCCGTAAATCGTGTCGTACGGAAATTTAGGCAAAATTGTACAGATGATGCCCTAAATTTTTGCGTAACAAGGGATTTGCCTCCATGCGACTCCGAGCCAGAATAGAACAAATTTGTTCTATTTTGACCTGTTGCCTGAATGCATCTATACCTTGCTTCCCCCAGATTTTTGAGTGATATAATTAAATCCCGCACCATCCAACATGTCGATGTTCAATGTACAAAGCCATAAATGTTTTTGTCAGAATATGTTCAAATACAACCTATACAGCAGGGAATTACGGCTATGGATAACCCACTTTCTATACCTCAAACACTTCTCTAAGAGCATCCCCGGCCGTGCCGTAAAATCATATTGTACGGAGCGTCGCACGGATCGTTTAGGCAAGTGTTTGAGGCATAGATTTCGAACAATGCACAGCCATGGTGTCGTACAGTACGGCTTGTAGCATATTTTGTGAAGTGAGTTATGGGTTAGTTGACCATTGAGGGAGATATTAGGGACTGGGCGAAGTTCGGACGAGCACAGGATTTTGCCACCTGAATTAGCGCAAGTATAGCAAGGAAGTTGTCCGAAGAGATTTAAACAGGAGGAACATATCACTGACCTTTCGCATGTCCAAGTGCCCCGTTCAAAATCTCATTGGGATGACAAAGCTGAGTCCGGGTTCATTCCCAAGGCCATATTCCCACAGACCCGATTGCTTGCTCAACTTCTATAGGATGTTCCAACGTCTATCTTGCAAGGGGTTCTTCATGAGGACCCCAACCCAAAGGTACAAACTTCCTTTTCGGGCTCCCCCGTGGGCACCACCACCGGAGAGCTCAGGGCCACAGCCTTATCTGTGAAAGGTATATCAGGCAATCCTGATGCGGTCAGCCTAAGGCTTTTGGCTGAGGAGTAGGAAGTTTTGGATTGGAGAGCCCATCAGATGATGGCAACCGGCTATGCGCCACCCTATTTTTTTTAGTCTCATGAAGTTGACTAATAAAAATAGGGAATTTTGATATTGATTCAACAGGGGCTGGATTGCTTGCGATAGTATTTCAACTACGGTTGAATTGGATTTTTGCAGCGCTTCGCCCAGTCCCTATTCTGCAGGGAGTGTGGTCGTGGAAGTGGGAGTTATGGGAGAAGCGAGGTGCAGATGAATTTAGGGAGCAAGCCAAAATAGAACATATTTGGCCTATTTTGGCTCGCACGGAGGGAATTCCCTTAGCTATGTGAAAATTTAGGGCATTGGCTATGGATGATTTTGCCCTAAATTTCCATACGACATGATTTAAGCCACATGGCTGTGGATGCTCTAAGAGAATCCCCAGCCGTGTGCCGTAAACCGTGCTGTACGTAGATTTGGAGTATTTTTATCCACAGCTGTTACCCCCAAGCCTACTTAGCTTGGGTGATTCTCTATGTGCAAGCCAAAATAGGCCAAATATGGTACTTTTCCGCTTGCACCCCAAATCCTTTTGTACCTCACTTCTCCCATAAACTCCAACTTCTATGATCAGACTCTCTGCAAATCATGCATCTTGGTGATCAGCTAACCCATAATACACCTACCCTATTATGCTACAAACCTTACTGCAGGGAACCACGGCTGTACATTGTTCAAAACTCATACCTCAAACACTGCCCTAAACAATCTGTGTGACCCTCCGTACATTACAAATTCACAGCGCAGCTGTGGATGCTCTAAGTCTCTGTGCAACCAGGTAGTCCAGCACAAATTTATTGCATGGCTGGGCCACCACTATACTATACTATACTGCATCTGAAATATACTTGGTATAGTATAGTTCTATAGTCTAGTTAAATATACTATACCCATAGTATAATATACTAGTATAGTATAGTGGCATATTTGACATATGTAAAGCCTTTCAAGATGTATATCAGTGCACAAAACCTCATTGTCAAATTTGGCTCACTTTGTTGCTACACCTGCTTTAGGCCTGAGGTATAAATAAGACCTCAAGCTACCAACTACATTGCTGTAAGTCATCACTATTAGTTTAAAATGCATTGACTCAATTGCACTGCACTCTTGAATTCAACTTCACGTTCATTCAGACAGGGACATATTAAAGATAAAAGTGAGACTATACATGATGCATATGTAAGAAGGAAACCATTCAATACATAAGTTCTAACATCACTTTCATTATAGGCTCAACCATCTGATCATCGGTAAGACATTGAGTAAATTGAAACATTTGTGTCGTGAGATATGCAGTCATTTTTGTTGAAAACAATACACCTGTATTGCAAGTGTAGGTAAAGAAAGGTAAGAATGATAATAATTCTTTTATGTAATAATCAAAACTGACGTCAAAAATCCACCTAGAAGGAATGTTGTTGCATCCTTTGATATGCCTCTCCAAGAGTACTGATTTTCCGGGTATTGCCCAGGTAGATGGATTTTGGATCAAGGCCCAGGAGTATTGCATGTATTTGACAATAAAGTTAACTTCAGAATGATTCTGTGCAGCCATACGTCAGTTTCCTCCAACAGTATGAAAGAAACAAAAATCCTTACAACTTTGTTGCAATCTGTATGCCTAACTAAGATGACTGTCTTTCTTGAGAACCCATATTCCACGTCAAATTAAATTTACACAACAACCCCTAAACCAGTAATATGATCTCTATTGGCCATGTCGTCTGGCTTGAGGGTTATTGTTCAGCCATTATGAAACATATGACTCTGAGTGATTTTTTGAGAATTTGAGGCCAAATTGACTGTAAAAAGACCCATGTGTAACAATTTTAGAGGCAGTTAAATTTTGAAATTTCAGAACCTTGATTCTTGAGCTATTGTAAAAGTTTTTACTCAGAGTGCAATAAGAGAATCTGAAAGCACAAGGATGAGTGCAAGATGTTGAAGTTTCACATACCTTGATTTTGAGAAATTTCATAATCACACAAAAACAAGTTATGGCAGTATGGCAAAGTCCAATTGTTGGGTTTGGGGCAAATATTGCTGGAACCTTGAGAAATCACGGCTCTCTATGTAGTCCTGCTAATACCGCTAGCTTAGCGGCCTACATAGACCCACTTTATATCCTTAGCTTGGCTGGACCTGACTGCACTAAGGCTTAGCGGAGGCCCACTAAAGCAAATCTGGAGAGCACCTCAGCTAGTGGAGGCCCACTAAGGAACTTTTGCTTACTTGGCGCACAAAAAACACTAAGCTAACGCTGTGCTAAGCGCTAAGTTAGCTTATCATCCACTCAGGGATTTTAATATAAGAATGTCAATCAATATCTGTCTTGCCGTTTCAAAATCAAAGACGCTTGTGCTCTATCAACACAAAACACTCAAGAGGCAAATGATTGTCAGTGCTTGACTTCATATAATGACAAGAGACCCCACCATCTTCACTTGGAAATTTTGCAGAAAAAGACTCTATTGCAAAGAATGCTTGAATAAGTTAATGGTTGTTTATATTTATTTGGATTTAGATAAAAAAAGCGCCCATTTGATTACGATTACATTTGAATTCAATTTTGATTTTTTAGGGTAGAAAACATGGAGGAGGAATCTGATTTGGATAGATGGAACTCAATGCATTTTTAGCACATGGTACCTCATTTTCATTGCAAGATATATTGATGAACTGTTCAGATTATTCAACAGCATGGATATGTAGAGAATGTGGGATACCATGTTCCATTGAGTATGAAAATCAATGACAAGAAGAAATTGAAGCATTGATCAAGGAGGAGAAGGGACAGGTGTATGAGGTGATATTTATTCAAATTTAATGAAATTTAATGGACTTAAAGGTGAGTTTTGTAGGTTTTGTAGAGGTTCACAGGAATACTTAGGAAATCAGAATGGGATGGGATTAGAACGGATTGCAAAACAGTTGAAAGTCATATGGATGTGGTTGAAATTCCATTTGTGAGTGTTTGGTTCCTCAAAGTTTTATTGATCTCTATTTGAAGTTTTAGAATGATCTTTTTTCTAATAGAATTCATCTTTTGTTTGTTTGTCATGGGATTGCTTATCAGGTTTTTTTGTAGGTTTTTCATTATTTGATTGCTGAATTTATGGAAATGGGAATCAATAACAAAATCTTTCTCTTGATTTACGGGTTTTTGTAGGTTGCTTACTCTTTTCAACTTTATCAGAATTGCATTGAAAGTGGAAACATCAGGTTAAAAAGTACTTGATTTGATAGATAAACATTGAAGAAGGGAAGAGATGATGTTCAGATTTATGAAGGGTTGAAAGATTTGGTTGATTTTTTGATGATTTTGTTAATGTTCAATTTGTTTAACAGATCACAATTTGTATTTTCATTTTTTGTGATATGATCAGTTTCTTTCTTCTGCAATGATACCAAAGTGGAAAATGAGCTCACATGGATCTTCAGACTGATGATGAACAAACTTAAGAATGATCTTTTTCATCAATTGATATAATCAAAATGAGATGAAGCTACACTTGATGGTATACATCATTTTTGTGTGAGATCTGTAGATGAAAGTAGGCACACAACATTCAAAAGTTGATTTTTTGTTCTAAATTGTACCCCATAAAAAGATGATTAAGAAAGAAGACAACCTTACATGATTGTTGAAGTAGAGCAATGCAAGAAGATAATGTTCATATTGAAACAATAACTGTGACAAATCAATTGTGCAAATGAGGATGGAATTCATTTTACTTCTCAAAGACTGCTGGGAATGAATGACATAATTGTTATAGTCTAGCATAATCCAAAAGATCAGTCTTGTTAAGGGAAGGTAGAAAAGGCAATTAGACTTGCCTACAAGACAATTGAAATTCCAAAGCTTGAATTCAATATGTGAATTAAAAACTCAACATTGATGTCTAACTGATGTTCCAAAAACAGCCCAAGAGTCAATATCTAATTCAAAGGACCATTTTGATTTGAAGTAGCGAATTCAAATTGAAAGCTTGTGCAACAATGCAGATGCAAATGTACTAATCTATTGAATGGGGTATTACTTATCACCTTGATTTTAAATTGTTCTTGATGATCTGGAGACTTAATTTTTATGCTGATCCAATGACTCAACGGCATCCTCAATCAGGAGCAGCCTGGAATCATCTCTGGCATTGTCTGGATTGTTTCTATGATGTTCTGGTGAGGTCCATTGATGAGAGTTACTCGAAAATCGAGTATTTGTACAGGGCAATACAGAGTTTGTGTTTCGGGTTTTGAGGTTTGTCCTCCACCCTCCTCTCTCGTCCATCGTATGGATGTGAGTTATTCTCGTCGTGATCGGTTCCCGATCAAAGTCCTTAAGTTGTCCACTATTTGGTGCGTTTCGATAATATGTAGGCACGCCGTTTTATAGAACATCACATAACAATACTCCACAACTTCATCATGCCCTGGTAGACAGGGCAAAAGAAAGGTGAGAAGCGCGCCTACCATTTTCCCCTGAAGGATGGATAATGTGCAGTGATTTTTCTTACAATATCTCCTCCATTGAAAATCAAACCCAGCGCGAGACGTCCTGGGAATGGCGGGCCAGTCCCTTGTACCTCGGACGTTGGTTGTGATGCTGGAAACCTGGGCACGATAAGACTTTGTCTAGTTTGGATATGAAGTAGGAGATACAATGCATTGGGAGGATACAATTATCTTTCGCGTTCTCAAAATTCAATGTCGATCTTGTCACCTTCTGGCGACGTGGTCAAGGGAATTATGAACAAGGTGCCTTGCTCAGGTTCAGAGCCAACAGTTCTTTAGCTTCTTGTCAAGCTTTTTAATTCCGCTAATCAGTGCTGTCTATTCTGTTCCTGGTGACCATTGAGAGAGGTTATCACTCACCAAAATCACATTCAAATAGGATGTAGCTGTCCAATTCAACTCTCGCCTTTTCTTCATTTTTCCAGCAGCTAAGCCTATACCATTCTCACTCTTATCCACAATCTCCATACACTTAATTTCATCTCAACAAGTCAACTACCCTTGATAAACACAATGTTTACCACTCAATTCTCATCTGTGCACCGTACTCCAGTCTTACCAGCGGCAGATTTCATATCTCCCAACCCAAAACGTTCAGGTTTTATTTTCAGTTCAAGTGATCTAGAGAAATTACCAAATTATGCTACAACACCCATTCTTAATTATCAACCTCAATTTCCTATATCACTACCATCACCCATCATTATCAATCAACCTATACTAGAAGAGTTGAATTCCAATTCAGAATTTTCAACTACCACACCTTCAGGTCAAGATAATTTAAATGATGCTATGAAATGTAAAGTCTTGGATGGGTATGGTAAATCATACGAGTTTAGTCAACTTTTAGATAGAAAATCACCTACAGTCGTGATTTTTATTAGAAACTTTAGGTAATCCTGTTTCCAAACATCTCAATAATCATTCACTGATTCAATGTTTGCTAACGTTTTCCAATCTTCTATCTAGATGTGCATTTTGTCAATCATATATTCAAAATCTGTCAACTATTGTCAATGAACGTGAAGAGTATGGATCCATCAAATCAGCTGGGATAAAAGTCGTTATCATTGGTCTTGGGAGCCATTCGATGATCTTAAAATACGGTGGTGAGTAATCTCTCTCTCTCTCTCAACAATAAGTCATATTCGATCCACAGATTTCTGAGTCATGCTTTTTTGACAACAGCGCTCTTCAAGTGTCCTTACCCCATCTATACAGACGCCTCCGAGTCAAATGAACTCTATGGGGCTCTTGGAATGAGCAAGAGAAGTTCAGAAAGTGGTCCTGAAAGTAACAAAGGGGACTACTTAGATACCATGTCCAATCTCGAACTCTTTAGATATGGTGTCAAGGTGAGCAGGATTGACTTTATTGCGTTATCACTTTTTCATCACCTTTTTATATTCTTAACTTAAGTCTAACTTTTTTGACATTTCATCAGAACTCATTGAGATTACCAGCATTGAAATCTTGCGGGGATTTGAAACAACTAGGTAAATAGACGGCATCATTTGAATACCAAAATTAAATCTTCATCTTTCTTTCAACTGAAACTTGTGAATTATGAAAACTTAGGAGGAGAGTTTATCTTCGAACCGGTACCTACCTTCAATTCCGCAAGAATACCTCTCAAGCTCAACGCCTTCGAAGTGAAGGCATTAACAAATTTCAGCTTAGAACCATCGCCGCTTTATGCAGCCAAACCTCTCGTTACAAAGTCGGCGAGAGTAAACTTATCGTTCGATCGTTCTTCAAGTTTCTTTTCGCCTGCTGAACAAGTTTTTTTACCGATTCCGATTGTAACCGGGTTACCTGTTACTAAGAATACGGTAGACATTCATTGCAAATTTGTTCATCGAATGAGGTAAGCAATACGATATAATTCATAATGCAAAAGAAACTTAGATACGTTGTTTTCTTGAATTTCAGCTTCACGAGGGATCATTCGTCTTTGTACGAGTTATTTGGTCAAGCAGGCATCAGATTAACTTCTAATCCAAAAAAAACTTTAGCTTGGCTCTGAGCTTTGATGTGACGTTCAATACCCTTTAATGTTGTTTTCTTACTTCCTTGTACTATTTAGCATGTTTGCATATTGCTCAGGTCTCATTTCGCTTCTCTAATACGTGTTCATCAATTAGGCGCTTATTAGACTTATTTTTATATCATACTAGAATCGGGTTCCTCATTAAATTAATCCTACAAAACGATTTTTTTGTAAAACTTTTGCATTAACACTTCACTTCTACAAATCAGCAAAGAAACGTGATGTTATTAGAATCAGTTGAGAGGCTCTAAGGGAAGTGAAAAAGTATAAATCTTACAAATTTTAGCGTTCAAAGTATCTATAAGAGTAACAGCTTCTGCATTCATGTGAGCATACTCATTTTCTAATCCACAAGAAACGGTGTCCAAACAACAAGCAAGTGCTGTTAATCAAACAAAAAAGTAAAGATAAGCAAAATACATGAAGGATACCTGATCAAACTTTTGAAACTCACCTGAATTCGTATGGTATAGGATTATCCTTTTCATTTGTAGATTGGAATTGGTCATCGATGGTCATCGATAGAAGAAAGCTGATGTGACCTTCGATTGCCAATAGCACGAGAATCCAAGTCTCTCAAATCACTGAACTTCAGAACCGTGAGTCAAGTAAACATATGTCAACATCAGGTGATAAGATTTTTCAAGATGGTTCGCTGAGCCTGAACGTGCTTTCAGTCCGTATATTTCACATAATTCGCTTCTTGTAAGTGTTTCGACGATCCCCACTCTACCTAAAAAGATCCAAGAAAGAGTCAATAGCGCAGTAAGTATTTATCTGTGATGTTTATATGATCCGTGTGATCAACTTCAATAAGATTGCCACATAGGGTGTTGAGAATCAACCAAATCCATCAATTTTCTTGAATATTTCATTTTGATTTCTGCTCCAATCTTTCATCCTCAAGGATCCAAAAGCATTTCCAGTGATAGCTTTAACCGCATCCTTTTTTTAAGGAGAAATCCTGATTCACTCGAAAACAAATAAATTTAAATTTTAAAACTCACAAAAAATGATAAATACTTCCCCGTGGCAAATGTAGATTCTTTGATTCCTTTCACCCCAGGCTTCTTTTTCATCTTGTGCAGGAACTAAATTAAGACAAGGCAATTTGTTGCAAAGTATACAAAGTTTCATAATTTCCTGCATTGGGCTTACATTTCTCGGCAAGTGTGTCTTTGCCAAAGGCCAAGAAGCGTGTACTTATACTTGTTTGACTTGCCTTGCTTTGAACCCTCGTTCCTGTAGATAGATGGGGGTATTTAAGCTTATTTAGGAGATAGGTTGTGAAATGGAAGGTTGAGGTTCGAGTTGATGGTACCCGGCCCTGGAGTTGTAGAAGTATGTATGTAACGTTGGGGCGCCGCGGTACGGGTAGAGTCTAGACACAAAGCAAAACCTAACACGGTGACCGTGTACCCCATATTGACAGCTCTTCGATCGGAGTTTTTCAACCATTCCTCACTGCTTTCAGTTTCCTCAAATCATCAACTTCCACAATCAATAAAAACTCATAAACAGCCATCATGTCAAACTCAGAACAGACCTTTATCAGTGAGTACTCTTTATTTAAATTACCAATTCACAACAAGCTATTTCTCAATCTCATTGTCTCGGGTTTCAGTGGTGAAGTGCGATGGTGTCCAACGCGGACTGGTAGGTGAAATTGTAGGACGGTAAGTCTTTCCACGAAATTTCACTGGGGCTTCTTCATTCTATGGATGATTCGGATCTTTGAGTTGATGGTGCGTGATATTATGAAATGTTTTTTGCTCAAAGTTTCGAGCGTCGAGGTTACAAAATCGTTGCCTTGAAAATGATGCACCCATCCAAGGAGCATGTAGAGAAGCATTACGCCGACTTGGCCGGAAAGCCTTTCTTCGCCGGTCTCTGTAGCTTCATGAGCAGTGGCCCCGTGGTCGCCATCGTCTTTGAGGGTAAAGATGTGAGCGTGACTGTCAGCTCTATATCTTTAACCTGAACACCCTTACTAAACTCCTTCGATCAGGTTGTCAAGCAAGGCCGAGCCATGCTTGGAGCCACCAACCCTTTGAGCTCAGCTGCTGGTACCATCCGTGGAGACTTCGGTAAGTCAAGCCTTCCGCCATATTTTGATGAAACTCGTATGCAGCGGCACGGCCATATTGAACAAGCTTCTCCTTCTAGGAATCGACATGGGCCGCAATATCTGCCACGGTTCTGACGCTGTCGAGTCAGCTAAGAAAGAAATTGGTAAGTATTTTGCCTCGCTCAATTGTGGTATCACCCTTACTGAACTTGTTTATCTTCTCCTTTGTCCAGCCCTCTGGTTCCCTGAAGGTGAGAATTCCGTGCATACACTTTTGTAGCTTCCTTGATGACTAATTAGTACTTGCTCGATTGATGTTTTTCTCCCTTCGTTCAGGTGTTGTCCAATACGGCCTTACCTCAGCAACCAACGTCTACGAGTAAATATCCGGTGTGTACAATAGCTGATCATACTGAGGCTCATAAGACAGTCAAGAAAATATTTTGAATAAAAACTCGCCAAGTAACCAAGTGCAAGCATGTCAAATCACAAACCCTACACTGTCCGCAGCAAAATCTGGGTCGAGACATGGTGTTGGACAATTATAGCCAAGATTGGACTATTGATTCTATAACCCGCATCGGGTGCTTGCTGCGCTTTGAGGTGCCCGTTGCCTTTGACGATGAACGGCAAGTACTGAAGCCATGCGTACTTTGCATTACTGCAATCTCAGGAGCGTAGCCGTATCCCCCCCTCTGCGAGACAAGAGACGTCTCGCAAGACGTTTCCCCTTTGGTTGTTTTTTCGTGTACACGTCCCCACACCTAGGATTCGTAATCATCGGGTTCGCAACAGGCCCCGGCCCCGCCGCTGCAGAACTTGAATGATTATGCTAACCTAACTAAGTCCCTCTCGGACGAACGAGTAGTCGAGAGAGGGACTGATAGCTTATCCACAGATTTTGGCGTGTGAGCCTGTGGACCTTTGGCTGGGGCACTTTTCAATCTGATACACAGCATGATCCTGCTTACAAAAATCCCCCGGACCCAAGAAATGGATTGTTCTGTGAGCTGTCCTACATATGCTGGTTTTTCTACATAAACACTCACCCCCAGGAAGGTCATCAAGATATTGATTGAAAAAATCCAGTCTCATGTAAACTTCCAGTGTGGCTGCTGCGAGTTTTCAACAAGTTTGACAGGTTGGGCAAAAATGAGGAATTTTTATCTCAAAGCTGTCAATTACGTAAATATGGTGACTCCTTCGGAACTTAATGATCACGAGCAACTATTCAGAGTTATCGAATCAATGTACTTATAAATCGCGAGGCGTTGAGGCTTCCCCTGTTGAGGTTGGAAAGTGTAGAGACTTGTATGAGGAATCCTCTGGTATGGATAGGTTTCAAAAGATCTCAAAGTCAAAACCGAGTGCTATTCATTCAATGTCCTCTTCCTTCCAAATTCATTCAAATCAATTGAAGAGATCAAAGGAAAATTTGAGAGTTTCTCAAATGACAGGAGTAGAAGACTCTCTGACGCCTCCGCAGCAAGTTACAGAGGATGCAATTTCCCAAAAAATTGGGCTTGAATAACTCAGTATCCATTCGGATTAGGAGGGTGAGACTGGCACAGGTGTATGTAGGGCAATTCAGAGAAGGGTGCATTTCTTGGGTCTGGAGGATTTTTGTAAGCAGGATTATGCTGTGTATCAGATTGAAAAGTGCCCCAGCCAAAGGTCCACAGGCTCACACGCCAAAATCTGTGAATAAGCTATAAGTCCCTCTCTCGACTACTTGTTCGTCCGAGAGGGACTTAGTTAGGTTAGATGATTATGTAAACCACTTGGAGGGGACTGTACAGCTAGGTACAGTGCTTGTTCAGTAGATACCTGTATGTGTTTGAGGTGGCTGAGGGTAAGACAACGTAAGTGAACAGCCTCCTCCTTGAAATTTATAAAAAAATTATGAGAAAGACCATCCTCATCACATGGCCTCATCTAAGGTTTCCCTTTTTCTCACGGATCACAGGACGGGCAATACTTGACTGGGGGATAGAGAAATCAAGTTGGAATTTGACAAGTAAACTTCAAACCAACCCTCTTGACCACTTCAAAAGGAAGAAGTAGAGTCATTTCTATCATCAATTGCTCTTGTCCTTGTTTTGATCATTAGAATCAAACCAAAAGTTTCCTTTGATGCAAATCACATTGGCTGTGTGCGCTCAATCAATCAAACAAAGGAGATCAGAAGGATTTTTATCGTTTCTTTTATGGTACTAGCTCTTCCAAGACCATATTTTAACAGCTTCATGGAAATCTCTAGTTTGACAGGATTTGGGTGTACAAGAGCTTAGAAGTCATACAATTTGACTTATCCTTGTTAAACCAAGATATATTTTCCTTTGATGATCTAATTCTAACCAAAAGCTTTCTTCTGAAGAAAAACAAACCCAAGCAAAAACAAAGCGCCACTGGAAAAAATCAACAAAAGCTGTACAACTCACCCCATGTCTTGCACTCATCTTGCAGAGGGGGGGATACGGCTTCCTACCTCAATCATGGTTAATACCTTGGTCAGGAGGGTCTGAGTAACAAAGCCTGGCAATTTGATTCTAAGCCCAAACTTCACAAGAGCTGCCTCAATTTAAGTGGTGGACACTCCTCCTTGGCAAGGCAGTTTTCAAAGGCATCAAGATTGTATGCAACTATGAGACATGATCAATTCACGTGGCCTACATTTTTGATGGACAAAGGGATACTTTAAACTGGGTGACACTGAATTTTATGTGATCCCCGGCTTTTTTGGGGCCCAGGGCGTGGTCAGAGCCATGGCCTAGCATGGTGTGGCCCAATGTGGCCTTCCATTCAAAGAACCTCAGAACTACATTTTTGGTCGCCATTCCCTGCTTAAGACCATCTTTAGGGGGACTTTGACTGAATTCCATGCCTGTTGAAGGCCATGAAAGGGTTGGTGTGTGGGCCACGGTGTGGCCTAAGCCCTGGCCCTTGCCATGTGCCCCTCCAGGGCGCCTCGTGGCTTTGTGGCACCGGGTGTGAGCGTGAGCCCCATTACACTATTGCAGTTAAAATGCAAAATTTATTTTGAGATGAATGCATATTCATTGAGATATTGTGCACAACTTGGCCTACTCAAATTGTTGTTGCCAATGACTCTGCAGCAAGAAAAGCCTTGAGACAGGGCATAGGAATCAGAAAAAGAATTGCATGTAAAGCCCTTTTTTCTTCCTCAAGTTCTGATCTAGATGAGTACATATTCAAAGACTACAGTGCAAAGGGCTTGACACCTCCACACAAAAACACATATGATTGTTTTTAGTTGATATACAAACGAGTAATGTTGTTAAACAACAGCTGGGCTGAGATGGGGGTCAAACAACATACGTCAAATCATTGGAGACCAACAGATTCTGCAAAGGTACTTGGTATCATTGCGCCTTGAAAGCTTTTAGCTGTACACTACCATGTTTGGGAGGTCTGTTAAGATCCAAAAAGCTCCGGCATGATGCAAAGTGCGCAACTAAGATTGTGGGAAGGACAAGTTATCTCCTCAGCCCTCGCGCAAAGAAAAGCCTGGTTTCAGGTCAGATCAGACTCAGGAAGTACTCATCACTGAATGATCAATGACAATATTACATTTTTACCACCTCTTCTCAGCAATAAACACTCGCTCTTCAAGCAGATAAAACATTATGGTAAGGGTGAACTTAATAGGTTCGCTCATGCAGTGTCCAGCCTATCCCAATTGTACCAAAGGGAAAGTAAAACAAAGCGGCCGGAGCACTCAAAGTAAAGGCATGATACCACTCCAATAGAACAATATATAAATTAGATTAAAAACTTTCAATCATAAAATTAAGATATTAAACAGGAAGAAAGACCAATGGAAGATTTCTATGTGATGTTTTCCTTTGTAGACAGGCCTAGTGATACGATGTATAATGCTGATATTTAAACAAATATGAAATTCAAGAGAGAGAGAAATCAAGACGAAGCTGCATGACGCCAATGGCTCGTCTCAACAGACTACACACACGGGTTTATGATTGGGAAAATGTACAGCTTTATTATGGTTCTGCAGTTGTCGAGGCGGGGTGTTCTTGATGAGGAAGAGTGTTCGTAAACCCAAAGAGCGTTTGTAACCGGTTCAAATCTAGATCCTGCGAGGCAACCTTGGTCATACGTGCCGATTGCTGCTGTTGAGCAAGCTCGCTGGCCGAACCCACAGGGGGCGAGGGTGTGATGGAGATCAAGTTTGAATTCGGACCTGTGGGTGTACGTTTGGTATATTGTAAAATGTTCGGGTACATATATAGCAGAGTTCATTAAGGCCACTATCCTGCCCATTTCTACACGCGATCTTCTGATCCGCATTGGGTCGATGAGCAAAAAAACCAAGTCAATACTGACGAGATGCTGGGGTGAGAGGTGGTACAACACTCTCCGATTCTACTGCTGCTCCATCCTCTGCTACATCTGGATCATCTGCCCGAAGATTTTGAAGCGCCCTCCGAAGATAAGCTTGGAAATAGGTTCCAGTAGCACCGATCCATTTGTCTACTTTGGCATTGGCTTCCGGGTGTTGCTTCAACAGCTGATACAGCTCTTGTATACCCTAAAGAAGCGCGAACACCGGTACAAGGCACTAGAGAATGAACAAACATCGCTGGATCGAGAAAAAGCTGAAAATATAATCGTACCTTTTTGGATTCTGTGGGACTGCCAATCTTTGCGAACACTTCCGTCAATAGGTTGTTTATGTTTACTTCGCTGAAATGATCAAGTGGCCCAGGAGACTGTTTGGGTCCGTTACCGTCGATACTGGGAGCAGAACTCTGCCTTGAACGCGAAGGGCTTCGCGAAGGACTTTGTTGCATGGCAGAGCTGGCTGTGGCGCGCGGGGCCATCGCCGATTCCGGGGAGAGTGGAACAGGCCGACGTGCAGGCTGGCTTACAGGTGGTTCCCCAGCTGCTGCCCTGGAATTGTTTAGCAGACGGAACAGGTACTGGTATACAAACGTATCTTGGGGGTTTTTGAGAGCCGAAACAGCCTCATAGACACCCTCTCCATAGATAGTCACCACCTGCTGCAAGATCGTTTTGACTGTCCGCAATGGCATATCTGCCAATGGCACATTGTCATTAGCTCGTCTTCTCCATTCTGCTGGCGGGATTGATACGAGGAAATCGTCAATGTCCCCTAAAAGGATCCGTGGATCGAGTGTACCATCTTCGAGGGATTCCTTCACCGTCTTCGACACTTTCCACAAGCACTGAGGTGGCATCAAGCAAAGATCAAATTGATTCGCGTAAGTGGCACGAGCCAGTCAACATCGGTATTCATTTAATGTGTACTGACCTTCATGACTAGTTCGGCGTACTTCGCGCGATGTGTTAGTTCTACCTCGCCCTCGATGTCTCGCATATCAATTGTGGTCAGCTTGAGAACAGCGAAGAGAGCACTAAGGGAAGACATCAAATCAGCCCTAGCAGGAGATCAAAGATGATAAGGACACAAAGTCTGCTCACCCAAAGCAAGCACTTCTGTCTGCATTGTGGAATATCCGGATCAACACCATATTTAAAACTTTAGACAAGCTAGTGATGTGTTCACTGACTGGATTGTCAGCTGTCTCTTGTAATCGTTGAGTAAGTTGTGCCAGGACGGCGACAAGGGCATCTTTGGAGACTGCAGTAGCGAGTTGTGATTGATCAAAAAAGGTGGAGAGTGTTTGCATCAGATGTTTACACAATCTCAGAGTCATAGGTGGGGTTGATGCGTCGAGGTTTTCAAATGCAATTCTCATCTGCGTTGCGATTGCATCTATGAGAGCATCAGCACTTGCTATCAGATAATCAGGTCGATTGGCGATGTCACTTTGGACTATCTTGAGCGCATCCGTACTTCGGACGTCGTCGCTCGATAGGATCTCTGCGATTGGAATGTTCACATTATGGTCTGAAGTACTGGGACTGGCAGGAGGAGGTATTGGTTTGTGATTCGTAGGTGCTTTGATGGAAGAATGTGACTGCGGTCGTGGCGCAGGTAAAGAGGAATTGATAAGTGAATCTCGACGACTGGTAGATTGACGAAGGGGCATTTGTGAAGCGATGGGTTGCAGCTTCGAATGTGTCATGGCTGAAGGAGAAGCAAGCTTCGAGGTAGTATTGGCAGTTGACATTGGTCGATGTGGGATACTCTTGGATGCGCTAACCGACTCCGTGTCTGTGATGCCTTGCAGTCCCATGCTTGACGGCCTTCGGAGGGTTTTGGCGGCCAATCGAGTAACAGCTGCTGGGCGAGGTGAGATGGCAGACTCTGCGACAGGTCGAGTCCCTTTAGGCGAGGCAGGCGCTCCTGTTCGTTTCAGTCGCTCATTCAACATATCTTGCTCTTTACCGGATAGATTGCCCACATATTTATGTATCACGTCTCCGGCTGAAGAATAAGCACTAGCTAATGCCGACAATGCCCCATTTCGAACAGCAGAATCTCGATCCGAAATCAAAGAGGCAATCAAAGGCAATGCTTTCGCTGGCTGACAGACATTGAGACCATGTCGTTGGAAGAGAGCACTCAGTTCCTCGGCACATTCGGCCCGGACCCGAGCGTTTTTAGATTTGATGCCATGATCGAGCAGGCTTTGAAAGACTTTGCTGAAAGGATATATACTACATATGTGTTTAAAAATCGCTCTGATCCGTGTTCGAAGAGTTTCTTTGCTATCCCCGCACTAAAGACAAATACAAGACCTTTGTGAATTGGATTGAAAACAAAAAGTCATATTGACACTTCACTTACCCTTCCGATCAAGCTAGGCAATAGGACAGATGCTTCGTAGTCAGTCAAGCGGTATGCATCTAGTTGCAAAACAGTGATATACTGTTCGATTATGTCTAGACACTTCATTGTGATTGATGTATTTGTGTCATGCAGTCGAATGGTCAAATACTTGAACACAAGATCCGCATTCGCAAGTAGCCTGTCTCTGATATCAGATTCTTCCATATCAGCTATTTCGCTCGCTAGGGATGGATCTGACGTCCAAGATTCAATTGCATTCAAGCCTGCCATAAAGTCTTTCTCGCAGTGGTGATCTTTGCTAAATAATTGACCTAGAAGCTCGGCGCTGACCTGAGAGCTCATTTGTAGATGAAGCTGTTCAATCTGATCTTTTCGGACTGCCCCTTCGATAACCCATTTGAGCGGGCCTGTCTCTTTACTGGCTCGCAATGTTTTAGCTTTAGGATCACCCGACCTGAAGGGGACATCGCTTGGGCTTGTTACAGGGCCTGGAGAAGCCGGAAGAGGGGGCGGAGGAGCCAGTTTTGATATAGGGCCACCCACAGGTTTGCGCAGACCTAATTTTGCTTTCGAAGGAGGAGGTCGATCTTCCAACGTAGGTGTTGAGGCTCTTTGAGTACTGGCAACTGAGGCACGGTTGGTCGATTTGTTGAGCGCAGAGGCAGGTCGTGCATTTTTCGCAGCGGCAGGTTTTGAGGCGGCCACCTTGACTGGAGCAGCCGGTCGGTAGGCTTCAATCATTGGAACAACATTATTACGAGAGGCTGGTTTGAGATTCGATGTCTGATCTAGAACGATGTCGATACCCGCGGCCTGGATGACTGTAGGTAGAAGTTCTTGAGCTCCTTTTCGTACTTCGGGACTTCGGTCTTCTAGGCATGAGATTAAAGGTGCAGCAAAAGGTGACATGTCAAGACCTTTTACTGTATCGAGTTCCGCAAGTCTTTGAACGATCCAAGTTAGGGATGAAGCTCGAAGCTCAGGTTTTGCAATTTCGAGAGCAGCAGCCACGCTAGCTGTGAGACAGTCGAGCCCGCATGCATCCGCTACGGCACTCAATGTTGTGAGAGCGTTGTTTCGAGCGCCAGCGTTTTTGTCGGCCAAGACCATCAACATTGATGTAGCAAACATCTTTGCATGTCGTTCAAACGGCTTGCCCATACCAGTCGCTATCCGGCTTGTAATGTCGAGGGCCAAGGCTTGCACAGCTTTGTTAGCATCGCCAAGTCGCAACTTTAGTGAAGCTGTAAGGTCAGAACCTGTGAAGTGTGTAGCCAGGCAAGATCATTCAAAACTGATCAAAATCGAGCCACACTCAGCTCGCACGCCTGCAGATCGAAGAACGTACCAAGATTTGGTTTGAGTCGTTTGTTGCTCTCTAAGACACCTTGAATGGTCTCTAATGCTTCTTTTCGGATCTTCCAAGCGCTGTCATCGCACGATTTGATGACTGAACTAGAGATCAACTTATCTAGATCGACTCTAGGGAACAGTTCATCTAGTGCGTCGTCACCTGCGGCTACTTTTCCTTTCCCTTTCGCGGCTGGACCAGGTTTGGCCTGTGCCACATCGGCACTCTCACGAGTAGGCACCGGTGGCGATTCGCCCTCGATTTTCGCGAACTCGCCTTCGATAGTGCCAAGCAATTGTGGATTGAGGTCCTGCAAGAAATTGGTGATATCTGATAGCCAGTATTTGTGAGAAAGAACTCTGGAATGGCCTGAACATATTATGAACATTGACAAACCTGCTCCGATGCAAAGCTTCGTGGTCACCAAAGCTTTAGTGGCGTTGGTCCGCACGGCGGCATTGACACTCTTAAGTCCAGTTTTTAGGCACTCTATCAAGTCCCTGATCGGTACGCCAGTTATACCGAAGTCCGACAATGACATCTCGATGAATACGAAACTTTCCGCCTGGATTTTCACCGCCTTTTGCTTAGAAATGGACTCGAACGCTAAGTTCAGTAGAACAGTCAGTGTTTGCACTCCTATACACAAGAGACAAGAATGATAAAACCAGTGATGGACGAACCATGCGAAAGAACAAATCCCAGCGAGCTTTTCTCGGCAAAAGTCAACAACGCACCGCCAGCTGACTCTTTGATCTTAGCATCCCCATACTTTTCTATCAGAGATGGTACAGTAAGGGCGATGCAGGCTTTGGAAAACGATGGTGAATTTTCAGCCAGAAACTGTAGCACAGCGCATACTCGTTGCCAAACCTAAAGAGAAAGCCAAAAACAATTTGACTTTAAGCATGATTCTCAAATTTTGATCATGAGTTGGACATACCTGGAAATTGCTCTCCTTCGGACCGGGCTTCTTGTTCATATATCGTACTAGGAGTTCAGCCTCAACCTCGTCTACATGATCTGGTAACCACACTAGCATATCATCCAAAGCCGCTAGGCGAGTTTTCCACAGACTGTTGTTCACTCCTTCGATGAACGCAGCATCAAGACAATCGGGCGCTCTAGCTTCAGCATCTTCTTGTGACATCTTATACCGTACTTCCTCAATGGGTTTTGAGGCTCCCTTGGGTGCACCGCTAGATTGTGCCGCGGCCGCCGTTTTCTTTGGCGCAGTCCCTGTGGCAGCGGGAGCCTTCTTTACGGCGGGCTTAGGAGGTGCTTTGCTTGGAGGTTTGGATTGTGTAGATGCTCGGAAGTCGTTGCTATCCGGTGAAGGTGGTGTAGACTGTTTGGGAGCTGGCCTGGCTTTCGGTGGAGGCCTAGCCGCAGGTTTGTTAGCGACAGGTTTCGGCTTGGCCTTTGGAGGCTTATACTTTACAACCGCCTTTTCGAAATACTCTTCAACCTTGGCTTTGCGGAGGTCATCTTGAGCTTGAATCAAAGGTGAAAATGTTGCTTTTCCGACCAATTTCATCATCGTACCTAGTCCTTCAGCAGAGATTTCACGGACAGGAACAACAGCGTCCTCAAGTCCGCTGAGCATGACATCGGACAGGGGTTTGATATCCTGCTTTGGAATCTGATGTTCAGTATTACGCAAACACCTGACTAAGAACTTCATCGTCTGTTCTTTAACCGCAGGGTTTTTATGTTTCGAAAACGTCACGATGTCCTCAGTCAGTTCCGGCAACGTCACCTAGGAAAATGAGGCATAAAATTTGAGATGAGCGTGCAATCCCTGTCCCTGTACCAGAATGTTGGAGAAGATGTGGAAAACGGACTGTCAAAGCCATCGCATCCAAACAATTACTCAATGCCTCAACGACATTGACCTTCCGTTCTTTAAACTTCTCCAACATCGGGACCAGCATCAAGACTTTATACTTTCCAAAATCCGTCCTGAGACCCTTCGCAAGGCATTCCAAACAGTTTGCTGCTCCGATGACACAGAGGATATTTGCATCACCCATCCGGCCTGCCAAGGCTTTGACGAGTTCATCATAGTGATCCGGTTTGATCTTGATAGCCGTCTTAAGCACTTCGTAAAGCGGATCGAGAGCTTCCTCTTTGCGCTCTTTCCATTTCGAAGAGGCGAGGTGTTCATAAAATCCTGATGGTAAACGATCAAGCACAGTGACAGGATCAGCCAAGTCATAAGGGTCGATATCCTCGGGTTCTTCTGGCCTAGTCTCCGCCTCCTGTTCATTGCTCCCGGGATCCGCTTGCCCTAATTCTTGAACCCCCTCTAGCGCTGCCTGCGCTTCACGTTGGAGTCTTTCTCTTTGCTGACCAGCCGTTTCACGTGTCGGTGTGCCTGTGCCTTTACCTTTACCTTCGGTGTCAAGGCTTGCAAATGACTCATGGAGTTCTTTTACTTGTACAGGCTTCAGTTCAGACAACGATGGCTCGAGGGCTGGGCCGAGGAATTTGTAGAGAGTATGAACCAGTGTGGTCCCCTACGCAGAGATTCAAAGGCATGTTGAGGGTTTGATCTTTTGGTTGAGTGGAGAAGAGGATACGTACTTCTGCCCTAACACCCTTGTCTGCATGCGCAAAGATTTTGGCGAGAGACTTAAGAATGGGTTTGATATTGATGACTTTTACCCCGAATGCTCTGATTACGTAGGAGGATGAGCTGCTTGGCAGATGCGGCAAATTGGTTTTGAAGAGCGAACTGACGAGATGAGAGCGTTGAGAGCAGAGACTGCACCTGCGACTACCTTTGGCTGCTTTGAACCCAGTCCTTCGATCACAGCGGTCTTGATAGCCAAAAACGCATGGTTTCGAAAAGGTCAGGTCATCAATCTTAGGACGCCGTCTCGATTAAGAATGGCCATCACACATACCACAATTCCTTCTGCTTTGTCGCCATCGGCCTCTGACATGGCCCATCCCAAAAGACATTCAATCCCCGCGTCCCTGGTACCCTTCCTTGCATTGGTAGCGAGACTCTTTTCAACTAATGGTGTGATACAATCTGATCGGCATCTCGTAGCGGGACGGCCGGCCAGTCGAATATATACAGATACAAGATAAATCCCCTTTTCCTGAGCTACCGCATTTGAGTCTGTCACGGCGCGTCTAGGCCACTCCGAATCCCTGAAAATCATGTAGCCATAAAATAGAATCATTAAGTTCGGTAAATTTGATATCGATATGAAAGAGGACTATGTGGATTACCGATTCCAATCTGTGAAAACCTCATCGTCGTCACCTTCTGCGAGTTCGAATTGCTTGATCAAGGTTTCATAAGCAGCCAATCGAGCTTTCCAAAGCTTTCAGAACGAAACCAAGAGTACGAGTGAGTAAATGATTGTGAAATATGAAAGATATGTTATGATGGGGAAGCTCGATGAACCTTATGAGTGAGTTGATCTTGAACCGGCAATGATTGCCATTCCGAATCCTGAGTTGGCTCGGCCATCGTTGGGAGAAGGCCCTAACCAGATGAGAGAGGGGTGAAAAGAAGTTTAGATCTGATGTCGAAAGGATGAGTCGATAATGGCAGGCAGTTAAATTAGGAGGGTTGAAGTAAGTTGTATGTACATATGTGCTCATCCGACAGTCAACAAGACATGAAGGCCATACGAACTGGAGAAATTCTACTCTAAACCCATACCTTACATTCTACAAACCCATCATATCTAGATTCACATCCATCCAAATTTCAGAAATACCTCAACATTCTCGCATTGAAGTTGCGCTGTCGATGAATGTGGCTACCAAAAATCATATTCCACAAAAGAAATTATCTCTTCACTTCTGAAACTCTAGATCTGCCATTCAAAACGATGATTTTCTAGTTTTACAAAAACAATCACGGAGTCCAAACAACACTCAGGAGAATAAAGAAAACAGGTAAAACACTATAACACACATGACCACCTTCTATAGAAAGTACCATTTATTTTCACATGAGAATTATACATCATCATCACGGAACTTTCATTGGATCTGGCAGTTTCTCTTAGCAGTCAACATAAGTATCTGAACGATCCTGAATCTCGGTTTCTTTTGGAAATGGAAAACCCCAAAGAGGTGATCTCCTACAATATATCCAGGCTTCACTTTGAGGGATTAACTACGTCGTCTGAGCGTTCTATTTATGAACATAAGGAAAGCACACATGTTACATGGTTAAGACTTCATTTGGAAATGAACAAAAAGAAAGGTAACTTACTCGTGAAGGGCACAGCGGCAGGTGTAAAATGGACAAATTAAGGTTTTCCCCCCGGGTTCCAATATGCAATAAAGTTGAATGAAATTTAAGAGAGTTGATGAAAATATAATTAATCGAGTGAAGCTCAACACTCGATAGTAAGAATGAAATCATATCTGACCGTATTTCCCATCGAGTGAGATATTGTAACGCGTGCATTCTTGTATGCTCGTGCCAGAAATGCCCTCGATAAAACATCCAGTCTGATGACTTATCAGACATCAAGTTTCAATAGATTGGTTTTACAAAAGAAAATCAAGATATAGATAGCAACACAAGAAGATCACAACTTACCGTCTCTTCCGCACTTGACCATTGGACATTCCCATTTTTTGTTCTTCCCATCTTTGCCCACTGTTGAAACTTGAAAAGTAATGAGCGAGATGACAAGTTTTGATGAATTTACTCACCTCCACTTGCTGTTCCTTTATCACAAGCAAACCCGTCTATACACTGAATAGTATCCGCTTGGATGAGAGTGAGTTGCGTAATACATAGATCAATGAATATCACCACGAGCTTTTGAGGAGATTGGCAGGATAACATGGGGAAATATGCCGAGAAGGAGTGACGTTGTTAGAAGGGGACTCACACTGTGCTATATAGGATATCCTAGGGCCCCGGCGGCTGGTGCCACCCTCACGATCAGTTGGTATTGGACCAGTAGGACGATCTCCACTCTGCAGGCAGCGCTTTTGCTCCTTCAAACAATACGAAAAGGCACCAGAAGCAAGAAAATTGGCAGGATGTGAGAAATTTCCCAGATATGTGGAAGTCTTTCATTACAAAATTGTTCTTTATTAACTCTTAGAAACCATTTTCTAGGGATCAAAGGTTGAAAAGACACAATCCAATAGATCCTCTCCTGATGTTCAATCCCTCTGGGTTCAATGGTTTTCCATATAATCTGGAACAAAGACCGCCAAAACATCCTCCAGTCCCCCAGTCAAGAATGATTAATCCATTTCTCTGAAAATACTTATGTTTTGCAACTGATGTTCAATCCCTTCTGGGTTTGAAAATCTTCAATCCTATTGGTTTAAAGATAATTGAGACATCCAAAAGTTCCTCAGTCAAGAATTCTATTCCTCTGATGACACTTTTGCTTCAAAGGTACTTTCACATGATGTTCCATCCCCTTTGGGTTCAATAGTCTCCATATCAAGTGGAACAAAGACCATCAAGACATCCTTAAGTCCCTCAGTCAAGAACAATGAAATTGTTCCTCTGATGATACTTTTGTCCATATGCTGTGTTTCCACCTTGGGAGGCCTGCAATAAACTATCAAAAAAAAGTAAATATATGCAACCTTCAGTCAACCAAACACATTGATCCAACTCATTGGCCGCCCTTCTATTACTAAGGAATAGTAATCTTTCCTTTCTACACATCTGATAGTGTTGTACGCAAATATGCTTAAATGGACCTGAAAAAAACTTCACTAGCGCTTTTACTATTTAGACTCTAAACTGGTTTTTACTATTTTTGCCATTCATAGACCTAGATGCATAGGAAAATGCATGCAACGGGTTTGATGAGAGCGAATCCTGTGATATATACGATGAAACAAGCTTTTGAGGAGATTGGGACGATAAGGTGAAATATGCGCGTTGTAAATTTGTAGTTGATCAATTGTTTCCTTGACTGGAAGAGGGCTAGTCATGTGCTGGAAGTTCAGCACGAAACCAGGAGTGGAAGGAACTTGGATAAGGCGGTGTGGCATTGGTCTCTCTCATCTCAATCTGCGCCGAAACATTGAAGTTAACAAAGCCCCTCGCTCCTCGCGAGGCCTCGAGGAGGGACTTTGTCAAGTTCAAGCAACAAGAATTTATGAAGGCCTCAAGGATTGTTGTTGCAATCTTCTCAAAAGCTCTTTGGGAGTGTTTCCAGAGCCTAGAGGTGAAGAATTCGGGTGACACCCTAAGACCTAACGAGGTGACATGATGTGTGATAGGTTCGGTATTGATTTTGTGGTAAAGTGGTTTTTCATGTGAAAATACAAACCATCGCATACAATCACCACCAGATCGTCAAATCATATCATATCATATCATAGTCATTCAAACTATTCAGATTGTCGACTCATGACCAGGTAAGTCATCTTATCATTATCAATCAATCGATAGTTGTCAGAATAGCTTCTAACTAACTTTTTGATTATCTCCATGGACGATATCATTCTGGTGATTGTGTGATTTGAAGGTCAGGTGAAACTCCTTACGAAAGACGCGAAAGACTCAATTTAGAGAAAGCCATTGCACTCAGTAAAATACCCAATCATTTGCATCCTTCAACACAAAGTGAAATGACCTCTATCAATCTCGAACCTGTTCAAAATCGTACTACCACCCCATCTCCTGAGCCACAACACCAGATCATATGTCCTGATAGTCAACCGGGACTTCAGACCTTCGATACTTTTCAGAGAATCCCAATTCAAGCTCCTCATAGTTAGTCTTCAGACTTCATTGAATTCATACCTCTACTTACTTCTCTTTACATCTTGCACAGTGGATAGTCAATACACCGACCCAATTTCTGAAGCAGCTCCCTCTACCATCATTAATGGTACGCACCCCGAACGAACCTCGCCTATCTTTCCAATTTCTGCAACCGACGACCTTGTTCGTGAACCAGGCTGGTCTAAGAGCAAGTTTGATGCAGATACCTCGTCTATCTCTGCTCCAACTCCTCGTATCAACGTGCTTCTTCGACCACCGCCTTCCGATGATCCAATTGAACAGTCTGTATCAAATCGTACATCACTCAATCTACCGCCTCGAGTGATCATACCTGCAATCTCGGCTTCACCGAATGTGTCTCCTTCACTGCCTCGCTCGAAAAAAGTCCGAAAGCCTCCCTTGCCGCTACCTGACTTACAGTCAGTAATTGACCCAGCATTTGCAAAGGAGAAGAAGGATCCAACTCCGCTCAATGGGAAATCTGCTCACAGCAGTATCAACAAAGAGGCATCCTCACTGGTACAACAGCTTCACGTTCCTAATGAGAACCTCGATCTTCCAAGCGCCGGACCCGCGACGGGTAAGCGCGTCCGAAAACAATCCGCCATCGGTCAAGCATCCGCCAAATCCCTAGACGCCCTTTTAAGACTATCACAAGAACCTCCTCAAGTAGCACCAACGGTACCCGAACCTAAGAAGATGCCTTCAAATACCATCACCTTGATTGTGTCATCACCTCTCTCTAGCCCGGTTCGTCAAGTCGACGAAGATCCGCTAGACCTTTTCAGCCTTCCCAAAGCTCCTTCCGTCACTCTCAAGTCGCCACGTCCTAGTAAACAACAAGCCAAGAAACCCACTCAGCGTAACAAACGCAAATCAGATTATGAACCTAAAGCGTCCAGCATGCATCCCCCCACTGAGATTCCGCCTGATGCATCAAGTCTTCCGGCTACTAGTACTGATAATTCTGTGACACTGAAGACAAAGGCAAAGCGAGGCCGCAAAGCTAAGCTGAAGCTGATTCCATCATCTCCGCACGACTCTTCGCCACGTCAATTGGAAACGCATGATCCTCCTTCACCAAAGCGGTCTATCGAGAAATCTGTGCCCTCCCCTGCCACGGGTCAACCTTCATCTCACGATGCACAATCTACATCGCAGTCCCTCCAGATCCCTTCTCCTTCTCGACACTCTGTATCGCCAGCTCCACCATCCCCTATTAATCCACCAAAAGATGTTGAGGATGACACTGTCAAAAGAATAGGAAAGGTTTGTACTTCTTTCCCGCTAAAATATTATGTTACAAATCCTCATTCGTGTTGCTAATCTGACCTACATTTCTGTAAAACAGGGAGATCAACCTCAACTACCCAAAGACAAGTCCAAATCCTCGTCCAAGACAACTGCACCCCTCGAAACTTCAAAGAATAAAGCCCTGCCGTCCAAGAAATTATCTCTTGCCGACCTCATCGCCTCAACTCGAGACAAAAAACCAGCTGCAGCTAGACGAGTCGGCTTACCACGTGAGGACCGTTTTCGATTACATCGACATATCAATCCTAATCCACATGTACAAAAACAAGTCAAGAAACCTAAACGCAAGAAAAGGAGAGGAGAGTATGATAGCGGCGAGGACTCATCGGGAGAAGAGAAGGATGAAGATGAAGATGAGGATGAAGTGAAGACAAACAAGAAGAAGATGAAGGTTGAAGAGGAGGATATTGCGGATGTGGATGTGGCAGAAGATATTGCTCACGATGAGGAGTATTAACCTATCCGTTAACACGCTGTCATAGACTTTTATCAGTGTCGAAGTGTGAGATGATTGTTTTCGAAATTCGCTTTGTGTATGTTTTCAGTTGAAAGTTTTACAATCTCATCATGATTCGGAAGAGATATAGATTGAGTAACTTGAGCGCAACATTCAATCTCTAGACTCTGCTACCTTTCAGTATTTATAATTTGTATTTGTTAATATATATGTTGTAAGTTATTCATATGTAAGGACGTTCAGGTAGCTTTGATAACGCAAGCTCATTTTAATTTCGTTTGTATACCACTTTGACTTGGATCCTCCTGAACATGTTTGGTGACATCCTTCCAACTTCCGTGATAAAATCTAATCTGGAAAGCTGGTGTTAAAGGTAGACAAAAATGTCAGAAAACCACCTCATAATCATCCCACCTGTAACAGTATAGTCTCATGGACTTCTTGGACTTGGTTTTGAGCATGAGGGAAACTGACAAGTCGGCAATTCTTTCTACTGGTCCTTGGAGGCTAGCATATGAGAATTACTTACATGGTAGCTCTGTGCAACACGGTATAAATCTTTACATCCTTACATATTATGACATAAACAGAATTGACATCTTGTGTCCATCAATAACCATGATAGATTCATGTACAGCTGTTCTTGAAAAGGTTGCTTTTCGAATAATTTTTTTGGGGCAGTTGAGGGCCGTTAGGGTCAGATTTTACTGGTTTTGTCTGTACACGTCACCAGTAATCGCAGGATCTGTTTGATCTGATATGTCATCTCAGCTCTATCCCACTCCACCACTTGGTTGGCTCCCTTTTTTCTCTCGATCTCCAGCTGCTCTTTGCTTTCTCAAGGCCTTAGAGCATCGGCACCGGTGACCCTGGACTGTCAACTAACGTAAGGTGTATTTGACAGTCCAGGGTCAGAATTCAGATTTCGCGAGGCACCAAGCAAACAAAGTCCCACCGTAGGCCAGCTGTCCGAGTCTTTCTGACAACCCCTCCAGGTCTCTCGGACTTCACCCTGAGGTTTTTCGGGGTCATCTGGAAGGCTTGTGTTGCACGGTTTGAGCAAGCGTGTAACACATTTCGGCCCAATCAATCCATTTTTTTCTATGAAATATCTTTATCATTGGTTTGGATGTGGTAATACGATCGATCAGTATGCGGGACTTATCAAGGTATAATGAGCTCTATGATTTGCCATGACCTTTGTGAGCAAAATGCAAGCACTGACTGAGAGAAAAAACCCCAGAGGCCTTCATGTTAAGCCCCACGGCCCCGTCCGTCTGTTGCCCCAGATGTTATAAAGAGGTTTAAGAGTGAGCATCCATTTGTTTGCTCTTTTCATTCACCCTACATTCTCTTGTAATCACCTTTATTCACCTTTCATTCCATTGATATCATTACCACCTGTTCGACCAACTGCATGCATCTCCCTTTTCCCTGATCCGAAAGTTTGCTAAGAACAAGTCTATCAACATCGATCCCCCTTACAACCACCCCAGCAGAATGAATCATACGACAGATGGTAGACCACCATCATCAGGTCAACGTACATGACTTATGACCATTATGTCGCAGTTGGACGTTCTTTGACCTTTTCAATCCATTCCAGAATTGCATCACAGTCACCATGATCAAAACCGCCAAGTCATCTCTTCTGATAGCCCAACCACAGGTCCACGTACGTTGCTAAATTAAGATGTGTTAGATTATGTTGTTTCTCATAAGGTCTAATTCCCCAATGCAGGTCCAGGTGGGGGGATGAATATGTATTGCGATGTAAACAATTTATTCAATTCACAAGGCTATCAGCAAATCTCGTATCAAGATCGTGACGAAGACTCTCTAAATGCTCATTCTCAGTACAGCAACAACCAACACAACAACCAACACTTGTATCGCGATCGACGCGAAGACTCCCTAGGTGCACATTCTCAGTACAGCAACAACCAGTTCCGCAATTTATCTCAATCATCTTCGAGTAATGGCTTCACTCAAAACTCTATAGCCTCCACTCCCACCTCCACCTCCATATCTCGTGCTCCAACCGCAACCTCTCGTGCTTCAACGCCTCGTACTGCAAACTCTCGTGCTTTGACCCGCGAACCTCCAACTCGCCAGTCAACCGTTGATACTGACGACAAACCAGGTTCCAAACAACGGACCAACTACTCCGACAAGGCGCTCTTGCAGTTGTGCACGTTGTGGCTTCATGTATCTCAAAACCCAATAATAGGTAGTGATCAACGTTGCCAGAAGTTTTGGGAGAAGATCACCGCACATTACAACCAGAATATGGACCATCTAAGCCAACGCTCCTTGAAATCTCTCCAGTCTCGCTGGTCAACTCTCAATACCAATATGTCTAAGTTTGCCAGCTGCGTCCAACAGATCAAGGGCCTCAAGGAGTCCGGAAAATCACATGAAGACCAGATGGCCAATGCTCTTGCTCTCTACAAACAGGATTGCAAAGGTATCCCCTTCAGAGAAATGAGTAGCTACAACTTCATTAAGAACGCTCCGAAATGGCAAGAAAATCCAGCTTACCTTGAACACACCGGGAACGGCAATTCTGTAGGATCCGACCTTGATGGTGTGGATCTCGCAAGTGACCTTGATGCCTTGCCTCGGATGGATAGGCCGACCGGGAACAAGAGCGCCAAGCGAGGCGCTGGAAAATCAGGACTGTCCGAAGAAATTGCTCCTAAAATGTTGGCTAATTCGAGTGAGGTTGCGCTATCTAGCCGAGAGTTGGCCAATCAGGGAAAAGAGGCTCAAGCAACTCTGCACAAGATGCTTGACTACTCTATCCTTTCGACCAATCTCTCCTCAAATGACGAGGAGGTACGCGCTGAGTTTGAAGCCGAGAGGGCCAATATCATTTGCAAGCAACGTGCCCGCAGGGCTGCCGAGTTAGGTCAATCATAGACCAAATGTTCCATATCATCCATTTCTTTTGTTTCTGTGTATAGTATTTTACATGTCTTTCATTTAGAATGTTCTAGTAGTCTTGTGCGCCTCTTAATGTCTTCATCTTGTCGATAGTGTCCAAAGTTTCGCAGTTTGTCATCTGAACATCTTATTTCATGTCTTTCATTCATACCGTTGGTTAGGTTACTTGTTAGTCTTTGTTTTTTTGGCTCCTCTAAATCGATTTTGATACCATGTTTAAGTCTCGTTTGGTCATGATCTTCAATGACACATCATTGACCACATATGTTCCCTTATCGAGACATTTGATCTCTTCATCCTCATAACTACGGCTCTAGCCACTGTGTGCGTAGATTTTTTGCTCAATTTGTTTTATTTCGAAATGACTGGATGTTGCCAACACGATTGACTGATGCGATCGACTGCGTCTGATGGTCATTATTCAAGGTATAAAGCAAGAGATGATGCCTCACATTCCTCCATCGTACTTACTCACATTTAATTGTCCAAAGATTTATCTAGATTCCAAATCTTCAACTTCGGAAATCCCAACTCCTTTGTACAAAGTCTATTGAAAGAACATCCTCGAGATTCTTTGTTACCAGTCATCTAGGCCTTGAAAAATCATAGTTACTTTGCATCATGCCGGCTCACATTTTATGCGATGATGTGGTACTTTGGGGTGTTAGGACTCAGGATGAGCCCCGAGACCCGCCAAATCGGGGATACCCGCGGGACAGCCCGTCGGGTTGGGGGGTTGTTCTGGCCTTCGAAGGGTCGCAGAACCGCGGGGATTATCGGGCCCGGGAGTCGTTCTGAGAGTCAAAAGAAAGTGACTCTCCTCGGGGAACCCGAGGAAAAATCAAGCTGTAAAAAGCGGATAAATACACGCTTGGGAGAGGTTGTGCTCAGCGGTTTCTGCCGGAAATAGCCGGGGACTCGGGGATCCCCGTAATTTCCCGGGGATTTGGTAGTTTGTCGGGGGTCAGGGTACGGGAGCCGGGCTTGACCTATGAGCCAGAAAAAGCTCGGGGAATACCGGGGTCGGTCCTCGTTCTGACTTTTGAAAAAAAGTCGGTGGGCCGGGCAGCCCAGTCCCCGGCATTCGGGGGTCGGGGCTCATCCTGAGTTAGGACCGAGGCGGAACACAAAGAAGGTGTGCCAATGATTCATTTTCCTTTTCTTAATGTTTCTTTCAGCTGACTCATTGGTAGAGTGTTTTATAGGTTCCAACTATGCGAGCCCAGAGGCGATGCGACCATCTCGATCAAAATTGGCTTGATTGCGTGTGGAAGAGTTCAAACGCCAGAAATCTTTGGCTAAGGAAGAACCCAAAAAAGAGTTGCGTGCGCAAAACAAGCAACGAGAACAACGCAGGATCTTGCGTGCTGCTCTTTATCAAGTGGCCACCTACAGAGGCCCCTACCTTCAAAACAAAGGTGACAAGAAGCGGGCTGCCCTCCTCATACGCAAGTATGATCTTGCTGCAGTGTGGCTCTCCAATTTCGCGCAAATAGATGATACTAAATGGGAATGGATGGACCGCCGTGTGGCAAGCCGGATGTACATTCAGTAGTGTCCTTCTCAACCACCAACTTGTTTTTCTACGTTCTGTTTTCAACTATCATTTCCTATATCAACCTTTGTTTGTCCTTCAACTTTTTTTTGCGGTATAAATCATCTCACTTTTCCTCTCGTGTGTACATATTGAATGGCCATTGTTATATTACATAAGTTGAAAAGTGGAAAATATATCTTGTCTAGTGTCCTATCACAAGTGAGAGTAAAGGCTAAAAAACCAAAGCACACAAAGAAGTATTATATACAAAAAAAATTATAAAATTATACACGAAGAAATATAGCACACCACTAGAACTCGTCAGACCCATCACTCGAACCCTCGTCACTACTATCAGATTTCATTCTCCATAGGTGCTCAATCAGGTCATCTCGTAAGGCATAGTGGCGATCCTGATTGCGATAAGCTTCACGGCCTCGCATGAATTGAGCAGCAAACCCAGGAGGGCGACGTAGAGGAGGAGGAGGGATCAAATCGTCATCTTCCAAAAACTCAAAGCCCGGATTACCTTGATTTTCAATGACCATGTTATGCAAAATTATACATGCATTCATGATCAAACACAGCGCGTACGGTTGCCACATCCTAGCAGCGCCTCTAATAATGTGCCAACGTGCTTGCAGGACTCCAAAGGCGCGTTCGACGTCCTTGCGAGTCGCCTCTTGAGCTAGGGCAAAATTCTAACAGTAAAGGGATTTGGATGTTAGCAATCAAGCGTGGATATCACAATGTGGAAAACAGTAAAGGACTGACCGACAGTTTAGGTGTGTCGGGAGCACTGTATGATTGGCTCAAGGTTGCCCACTTTGGATATATACCATCAGCAAGGTAATATCCGGTGTTGTAGTCTTTGCCGTTAACTTTGAAGTTGCAAGGGGGGCAGTTGCCTTGAGAGAGGTCGCGAAAAAGATTGGATCGCTCGAGGACGTTGATGTCGTTATTCGCTCCGGGTAAGCCAAAGAATGAGTGCCAGATCCATAGATCTCTGGTTGCAACAACTTCAAGAATAAGAGTAGGCTTGCCCGATTGGCCAGCAAAAGCTCCTGTAAGTGCTTTAGGACAGTTCTTCCACTGCCAGTGCATGCAGTCGAGTGAACCTAGCATTCCAGGAAATCCTCGTTCGGCATTTTCGGCTAGGATGCGCTGAGTATCTTCGTCGGTGGGTTTGCGTTGGTAATGGGGACCAAACAAGCGAATGATTCCGCTGCAAAACCTTAAGAGACACTCCCTGCCGGTGGATTCGGCAATTCGCAGGTATTCGCCCGATTGGTCTGAACTGGTTCCGTAAGCGAGTTGTCGTAAAGCACATGTAACCTTCTGGTGAGGTGAGTTTCCGGCTTTGCCTTGATACAGAAGAAAAGTGTATGATCAGAATCAAAACCGCTCAACCAGGGACAATGCAAGCTTACCTGTACAGTCATATCGTTGTGTAAAATACACATCATCATTTCCAAGAGCGGTCATGATGCGCAAGAACAAGGGACGGCTCATGCAGAAGCGACGACGGAAAAGACCCTCGCCATAGACAGGATTCGGGGCGAAGTAGTCTTTCATCAATTGAGCATGTCCGGTTTCTGGATCGCGAGGAAGATTAGGCGCTTTGCCGGGGTGAGAGCCACCCGGACTGGGTCGATTTTCTTCTTCCTCCAACAACAGGAGGTAGTTCAACATCTCTTGATTGAAGTTCGCAAGGTTGGCCAAATGCTGGGAACGTATGGATGCACCAATTGAATACTGGGCCAAGAATTTGACAAGATCTTTGCTCATGGATCTCATTATAGCGCTGAGGATGATAATAAAGTCAAATAAGCTAGGCAGAAGATATAAAGTTATAAAGGAAGTTTAGAGGAGTTTAAGAAGTTATATAAGCAAAGAAAGGGAAGGAAGTTTGAACAGGATATTGACGAGATAATTGGAAAAGAGAAACTGGAGCGAGGGGAGAGGGGAGGTATGGCCGACTTGTGATCTCTGCCTACATATAGGAACAGGCGGATGATTGGCTTTTATTGATTGTACACAGACAATTAGTAGGCCGTATCTCCCTGTGTGCTATGGATATGCAAAGCTCCTTGAACCTGCCTTCTTTGCTCGATCAATCGATCGATCGATATGAGTATATCCCTCATAAGCTCTCATATCACACGATATGATTATTTTGGACTCGGATGCCGTGCCGTGCGTAAGAACACGGAGCAAGGATTCCAGCCTGTTCCAGGCTGTCTGGTGCTAGGTGCACTTCCTGAAGGGAAAACACAACGTGTGAGACGTCACAAATACTGCCCTGTATGTCGGTTCAGGGTTCAGGCCCGGTGCCGATGCTCTTACTGTTCTTCAAGATGGGTCAAGAAGCCTGGACTCCAAACCAGCATTCAAATGCCTTTGGTCGCATACCAGTTCATTCCCAAACTAGCCGATTGTCAGCTACTTCGACCACCCCAAGCCGACAAGCTCCTTCCAACCAAAGCAGCTCAGCAATCGAAGCCAACATGGACACTGATAACGAGATTGAGATTGCAAATGCTAGCCAAGATTGCTTGATAAATCAACACTCAAACCTTCGTCAACAAATCCATATTGATCCATCCCATCGCGATTTGAATCAACGTCTCAATCCAACAGCAACCCATTTGGCATCAGGTCAAGCAAGAAGTATGTTCATATCTTCTTCACACTGGTCATAATCAGATTTTGTTTGTTCCAACTGACAATGATATCTTTTTATTCATTCATCCAGATGCAGCTCACTCGATCTACAAGGCCCGCGAAATCTGCCGTGAGAGCTTTGTACAGGCAGCAGCACAGGGCCGTGATAACTTTTGGAATGGTGAGCTGATCTTTCTTTCAAACCGTGTCTGTTTTTTGAATGAGCACTCACTCATTGTGTTTCATGTACAGATCATCGTGATCCCATGTTCTACCCTCGCGAGGAACCTGTTCGCAGCACTGGAAGCTTCAGCAGTGCTCTGGCCGACCCTCAACAATGTGGAGCTAGTGCGGCCTCCTTCAATTTGGATCGGGACGTCTTACTGCCCCCTCACCACCTCCGGAGCTTCGATTCATGCCCAATCAACATTCCACCAAGTCACAAGTCAAGATGGTGACTCTTCGAGTGTTTCATGAGGCGTATCTTTGGGGTCCAAAAGATAGGAACCGTACATTGACTCAAAGAGCTTCATCTAGAAGAGTCATTGAAAAGCCGGTATGGAACTGTGATAAAACTGAAAAGAACAATACTGGACCCAAGCACTACATAAAGTTTGACTTGAATCATTCATCTCCTCAAGCGGTCATAGATTTGATGGTGGAATCTCTCAACAAAGTACAAACCAATCTTGGTACCTATCTCAGCAACGTATCTCATCCCCAGTCAGTTTCTTGGCTTGGTGTCAGTCTTACACCAAAGTCCTTCTTCCGCGATCCGAAGTACAATCTCCGCAAAATCATTGAATGGAATCAATTCAAAAACTTATCTGACCATAACACTCAACCAAGCTCCGCTGGTCTTCTTGTTCAGATGGCAAATCCGGATCTTGATGTTGCTGCTGAACGTAGGAAAGAGAAAGTTGGTAGTTACATCAGCTTAGGGCTGTGACCCGGGGCCAACCCTGACCAACTGACACTGCCCGAGAGATATCTCAGAGCATACAAGGCCGGGCCCGGGGTCACAAAACCTAACTTGGTGGGGCTCACAAAGGCCCTGCGGGCAGCCCGGGCCGAGCCAACAATTTTTTCACCCCCAAACAAGCTTATCTAATATCAAATTAGATAAACTTTGTTCGGGTGGTGACATCACATAACATATCCCGAGATGCCCTCTGCACCTGTCACCCGCATATCGACGCAGATACACCGCCAATCAAGTGGTGTATCTACCCCATTGAGTCCTTCGACACACTCAGTTACCCCATCCGATTCTATCTCCGAAGTAGCCTCCGATACCTCCACCCTCATGCGAACTTCCTGGGTCTGGCAATATTTCCTCCAGAAAACCAACAAAACGGGGATTGCGAAGAACATATGTCAAGCAAAGGAAGGATTCATCGACGCAATGCCTCCCTCCGACACCAGTGACTCAGCAATCTGCAACATGGCCATGGCTGTCGACAAGAATTCGAGTACGAAATCTATGATTTGACACCTTTCTCGAGCTCATCATATCACCAAACCCATCGAAACCAAGCAACCCACACTGCCAGCCTTCTATATTGATGGCCAAATGAGGAGTGTAAGTCTCATCTTTCTTTTGCTTTTATTTCATCTTCCCACCTTATCTCTTTACCCTTCATCTCGTTTCCTTTTCACTTTTCCTTTTGATTCCTTTTCTCTTTTCCTTTATTTCTGTTATCTTTTTTTCAATATTTTTTTTGGATATTTTATTTATATCATTCTTATTTATTCACTCAGGTTAAACCCCTCAGCCGAGTCAATCTCGAAGAGGCTTTGATACGCTTGGTTGTCAATTGGGAACTTCCAGTCTCTGTTGTTGATGCTCCTGAATTTTGAGCTCTCTTCTCAATGGTTAATCCGGCTTCTTTTTCACTTTTATCCAAACGAACTGTGATCTCCGACGGCATTGTGGACAGTTTTTGAACGACTCGCGCGGTCATTTCTAACTTACTTTCTTCTGTTCAACATATTTCCATCACCTGTGATGGATGGACATCTCCCAGCAATCTCGCTATGCTGGGGGTTACTGCTCATTGGATCACTGATACTTTTGAAATGTGAGGAATCACTTTGGCCATAAAGCCTATCAACGGTCCTCACACTGGTTTGAATCTTGCGACTTTACTTCTGAAGATCTTGGACGACTTTGGAATCACCCAACGTCTTTACTGCATCATGGCTGACAATGCCTCCAATAACACCACCGTGGGTCAAGCACTTTCCTCGATGATTCCCCACTTTGACTCGACCCAACACCTCCATGGGTGTGTAGCTCACGTTATTAACCTTGTTGCGAAGGCTGGCATCTCTGTTTTTGATCGCAAGTCGGCCCCAGCTCCAATTAACGCTCTGGATCCTTTGATTCCTCAAGATCAGTCTCTTGTGCCCTTGTTCATCGAACCTACCTCACATTTGGAGATAATGTCAATCCTCACTCGAATCCGCGCTTTTCACACTCGCATCAAACACAGCAGTCAACTCAAGATGGCCCTTGACCAAGCTGTCTCGAGTTGTGCTGTCTTGAAACGAAAAGTCGGTTTGGTACATGAAGTGTCTACTCGTTGGTCGTCAACACATGATTCTCTTGAACGATTTGTGTACCTTAGAGTTGTTTTAGAATATCAAATCAACTGTAACCCTGCACTTGAGGCTTACAAACTCGAAGACAAAGAATGGGACTTGGTGGAAGATTTGGTTCATTTTTTATCCCCTCTTGCTCATGTCACTCGGGAAATCGGGAGTCATCAACATCCTACTTTCTCTCGTGTCATGCCAGACTATCAATGGCTAGTTGAAAGGCTCGAAAAGGTGAGCTACTTTGATTTCCATCTCTTTCATGAATCTTTCATTATTATTAACGTTTATGATTCATTACTTCTTTTACAGGCCTGGGCCGACTCTGAATGCAAAGAACTCAAAGTCGCAATCATGCCTATGATCAAAAAAATTATTCAGTATCAAGAAGCTGCCCAGAAGAAGGCGGTGTATATCTGTTCTGCAATCCTTGACCCCCGCCTTAAACTTACCGCTGTGAAAGGACAAACTCTCGAGTCTCTTGGTTGGGGATCCAAAGATTTGGTCGAATACTTTACTGATCAAGCCCGTCAATTTAAACCTCCTCATGATCCTGAGATCGAAATTGTCAAAAACGAGGAAATTATCAATCCCGATCGACCTCAACACTTTATCAAACGCCGCAAGATGGTTCCAATTGAACACGAGGTCACCAAATATCTAACCGCTCCTCAAGAAGATGAAATTTGCAATCCCCTCAGCTACTGGGAACTTTGCCAACCTCATTGGCCTAACCTGGGACGCATGGCCAAGGCGATGCTTGCAGTTCCCGCCACCAGTGCACCTACTGAGCGTGCTTTTTCTAATGCTCTGAGAGTCACGAGTGACCACAGAGCGTCTTTCACTCCCCTAAATCTTGAAGCTCAAGTATGTCTCAAGAGCTGGAAGCAGGAATTAGGAAAATGATCTTTTTGTTTTCTCAAATTAGTTCAGATGGTTACTTTTATGTTTTTTTTCAATTCTCCAAGTAGCTCTGATTGTTATTTTACATTACAATTATGCTCCAGTTTTATTTTTTAAATAGCTTGATTTACATCTCAAGTAGTTATCTGGCTTTATACGATTATGCCATTTAGTCTCTATAGTCGAATAACTTGTGTTCTAAGTGAGTATCAAATTTGTTACTCTTTGATTTTTGAAATGAAACCACGAGACACGAGTCCCTTTTCCCCTGCCTAACCCTGCCCTGACTCAGGGCCAAATTCCTGGCCCTGCCCTGACTGAGCCGACCTCATTTTGAGACCCCTCGGGTTACAACAAGGCCGGACCTGGCCCCGCGGCCGGCCCCGAGATCGCAGGTCCGGGCCACAGCCCTACATCAGCTCATGGAATACTCAACAAGCCGTTGTCAATAATCAGCCCAGTGGTTCAGCAACCGCTGAATTGACTGCATCTGGAAATTTACCGTTGAATGTCACTATCAAGTTAAAAAATATTCTTACCAAGAATGGATCTGAACAATTCCGATTCAGAGATCCTCAAGAGTCTAAGAAATGGTCTCATATGACTCCTCGCAAGATCAAAATATGGGTTGATGCAATTGTAAGTTATATCATGTTAAGATCACTTTGGTCACAGTTGTGCTGATGAGACTCCAAAATCATCAGATACTAGCTCGTCAAGAAGGTCGCACCAATGTCAATTTATGGACTCCTCCTAAGTTACCAGCTTTCAAGACCTTCCTCAATGGACAGCTTCCTCCAGGGTATCTCGAGTTTCCAGACAATCCCCCACCGGTTGGATTCATGGCTGCTGCTCCTGCACCTCTGCCACAACAACCAATCCCATCAGCTACCCCAGCTCAACTACACAATGACCGTATCTATCAACGCAGATACTCTGGAGATATGGAAGACTTTCTCAATTATGCTGAATTTCCTGAAAGCGATCATACTTTGAGGACAAAGTTAAGCAAGGCTCATTACACTTGTTGGAGTGATCTCAAGCCAAGTGATGATATGAACAGTCAAGAATTAAAAATGATTGGCATAGCTCAAGGTGATGCAAACCATCTCCTTGCAAGTGCAGTTTGGTACGAGGGATTTTTACTTGCAAAGCTTGCAAAGATTGATGCGCAACAGCTTTGATTGATTTCTTTTTTCTTTTTTTCACTCTGTATTGCAATCTGTGATTGTTTTCTCTGTATATTCTCTCTTCTGTTCCTTATCATGATCTCCTTTGATAGCACACCATGTTTTATTTTGATGATCTGCTTTGAGCAATTGTTTTTTTCATTTTCTTCTTTTGTGGTCTGCTTTGATCAATTGTTATTGTGCTTTTTTTCTTTTCAATGTTATTCTTTGTGATAGTCTCATTTCAATCTTCCACTATGTATTTTTAACCCCGAACTGTTCTGCAATGCTCGCTTTGTTTGTGATATGTGAAATAAAAAAATGTATTGTTCTTTGAATAATCAAAGCAGTCTGAATTGTTGAACACCAGTTGGTTGATGAGCAACTTTCTTGTTGAGGAAGTTTCATTCAAAAAAATCAAGTCAACTCAACAACGGACTTGTCAAATCATGAAAAAGTTCAGGATGGGAACTGTTGGAAAGCTGCATTCAATGTTCAAATTATGATTGCATCAAAAAAGTCTGAATAAGGAAACTGTAATAAGAATTACAATTGACAAAGTTGGAAAACAATAATAAGAACTACCATAACAATTCAAATGAAATAGACACAATCTCTCTTTGTTAATTCTTCTATAAATCATGTTTCTTTTTGCAAATTTTCCTGTTAACCTACTCAAAAATCAAAAGAATTGGTTAGTTTTGCCTCATTAACTATTTTTTGTCATATGGTTCAAGGAAGGAAAGACTTACCGTGATAATGCTCAAATAACTTTGCATCAATCTCAATATATGGATCCGGAATAGAGGCTATGGATGAGTTTGGGAGTGAGTGCTTCCTCAGCATGACGATAAATGACCTCCGCTTCCTCTTCTGATGACATATTTTCTTGAAGATCACCACTTCTTTTGAGTCAAGATTTGATGATATCGAAAGCCTTCTCAATTGGATTGTACTCTGGGCCGTATGCAGGCAGGTAAAGTATACGTACACCAAACTGCTCGCAAAGGTTGCGAACCATTCCACCATGATGAATGGGTGCGTTATCCAAGACAAGCACACTGTTTGCGGCTGGGTAAGGGTTCATCATGGGAAGCTGATATAAAAAACATAGTCAATCAGTTTATATTTAAAGACAGAGTAGATGAGCTGTGGTACTCACCACATGATGCGACAAATAATCCTCCAAATCATCCCAAAGGATTGAACCCTCCTGAACGATCATCCCAAGACAGCCACTCAAAGAGATGGCGGGTAGTAAAGAAAATTTTCTTGATTGTAAAGTACGAGGGAGGTGTCTGGTTTGTTGACCCCGTGGTGCACGAGCTTTTGATTGGTAAAGCCTACGCGCTTGAACTGAACTCTTGTCTATCCAAACACATGTCAGCTCAAAGTTGAATAAGAACAAGATGATGATCAGTATGCTTTCTTGATGTGCAATCTTTGAGTCATGAATAAATACATTCAAGACTATGGTTTGTTCAATTCTACCAAAACCAGTGAGGTTACACACCGGTTGTAAACCTCACTGGTTCCCAAGCTGATCAAAGCTCTGCACCAGTCAGAGGTCAATCAAACTTGTTGATGGAATATGAACTCATCCGGTCATCTTGAAGTGCATTTATTCACAACTCTAGGATCACACATCAAGAAAGCGACCTCTCAAATAGAAGGAAGGCTTACCTACAAAGACAAGGGCTTTCTTGATGTGCAATCTTTGAGTCATGAATAAATACATTCAAGACTATGGTTTGTTCAATTCTACCAAAACCAGTGAGGTTACACACCAGTTGTAAACCTCACTGGTTCCCAAGCTGATCAAAGCTCTGCACCAGTCAGAGGTCAATCGAACTTGTTGATGGAATATGAACTCATCCGGTCATCTTGAAGTGCATTTATTCACGACTCTAGGATCACACATCAAGAAAGCAAGCTCTCAAATAGAAGGAAAGCTTACCTATGAAGACAAGGCACAACAGATCAATTCCTCCGACTTCATATATATACTGGCCTACTTCTTCTGAATCTTGATTTGGGTGGACGGTCTTTGCCACCTTCAAGGTTAGACCCAGACGATCACGAACCTCGCAAGCTAAAGTGGGAACCGAGATATCAATACCTCTTTCGATCGTAAGTTTGTGTGCAATCTCGTCAAGATAAAGTGTTGGCTCTGTATCAATGGCGTCTTCAATAAATCTATGGTGATCATTTGATAGGATAGTCGGCCTTCCACGAGGATTGTAGAATTTGGGATTTGAAATGACTTGCCGAGTGTCTTGGAATAAATTGAGCCATTGAGTCAATGAATCAGGTGATATATCCAGTCCAAGGTCGTGATTGATCATTTCAAGTGTCTCATCGCGAAGAGCCTTGCAAATGATGATGAACTTGACATCGGCCGAGTAAAACACAAAGGGCATTACAGGAAAAGAAACACTGTGGAAGAAAAAGAAATGGCATCAGCAAAAGAAAGAAGAACAAATGGAAATTGGAATTGGGACTGACAAGATTCTTGATTAGTCTAGAGAAGGGTAGCCTTGAGAACACGCAAAAACAAGAGCCGGGTGAATGGAAGTCGATGTTGATGACTGAATACAATCCAGAAGTGGTTGATCGAGGTTGAGAATCAAAACCGATGAAAGAGATCGAGATTGGGTTCTGATGGGTTTCCTGGCACAGAAGGATCCTGCGGTCACTGGTGACGTGTACAGACAAAACCAGTAAAATCTGACCCTAACGCCCCTAAACCGCCCAAAAAAAAAATCAAAAAGCAACCTTTTCAAGAACGGCTGTATGCATCCTAATTGCCAAAGGTCTCCTACTTGTGAATCATGCTTCCCTTCTTTGTTTGTGTTCCATAACTTGCTAGTACTACACTGCCATCATAATTCCCTTGGTGGACATCATATCAGGTGTCTTTTGAAAGCAGTCTTGAGATGATAGTGGCACAAAGTAGTGATCCAACTTGCCAAGGCATTATTTATGATGAGTAAGGAAAAACCCTTGAATGATTACTCAATCTCCAACACAATCCTGCTCTACCAATCATGATCAAAATCTACCAGATTTAGCTCAAGAAATCATGCAGTGAATTTTGCTATAGTATGTAAATCTAAGGGCGCATTCACTTAAGGAATTTCTGACCAGAATTTTTTTAATGCAAAAATGAAACATGCTCCACCAAATAGACGCTCTAAATTTTGCAGAATGTGATTTCTCACCAGAAATTGCTCAAGTGAACATGCCCTAAATCAACCCCCCAAATTCTCTGTAAACAAGAAATTGACAACATGAAGAAAAAATTGTTGTAAGTTCCCACAAAACAAATCAGTTGCATTCAATGATAAAAGGCACAATAAAAATTAAGGTGATTGTTCACATAAATCAAAATCACCACAAGTTGTGGTCTTCATCTAAACTTCAAGTTTTGTTTGTAGTATGTAGTAGTAAGAGTAAAGAAAAAGAATCATCCCCTCTGACTACTACAAAGACTAAACATAGCTCTTTTATCAAATCAATCAATCAGGAAAAAAGGAAAAACTACTTTTCAAAATGAATTAGTAATGCTCCATGACAAACTAATACTTGAAAAAACAGTATACCTTAAAAAAAGGTCAAAAAACCAAAAAAAAGAGAAGATGTGATAAAATAAAGAAATCAAAAACGGAAGAAACAATAAAAGAAATCGAGAAGATAGGATATAAGCACGATGCTCATCAAACAAATTGACGACGTTATTGATTGGTGGACTAAAACTACTAAAGGCTCAAAGACCAACCGAAAAAAAAGGAATGACTAATGTGCTTAGGTTTTCATGCCCCATTCTGTTGTGCTTTACTTGCGCTTGATTCTTTGAGGGCCAAGAGTTGTTTGCTTCGAAAGGCTTCGTAATGAATTTGAGCAGTGGTCTCAATCAAATCTTGCAAGTGAGTTCTAATCACCATTAAAGTGATAGAAGGATCAGTCAATTGAACTTGGAAAGGATTCAAGATCATTTTATGATACGTACCGTGTCAGGAAATTCCTCAAATAGTTGAACTCGCAGTGTTGCTCATTTTCAACATTGATCACTCCCCACCGATTCTTTCGACCTCTCACTGGTTTTCCGTCAACCATCACATTTCTTTCTGAACCAACAACAGCAAATGGAATCATGTTCTACATATCACAAAGACTGATTCTCAGCAAGCGAGAACCTAACGGATTCGAGACAAAAAAAACACTTACTCGAATTGCTTCGTTCAGTTGCATTTCTTCCGTATCGTGATCATCGCTGTCGAATGGGTACAATCGGATATTGTGGTAATGAAGTTCATCGCGTATCTGCCATGGATTGTTATCAGAATCTGACACTGGTTGCATATCCTCATGCATGCCTATATTAGACAAAGGCATATACCCAAAACTTTCAACTCACTCTGACTTTGAATGCTTCCCGTTCTTCTAATGTCAAACTATCAGACTTTGCAATGACTGGGACGACGTTAACCACCTCGCTTAATTTTTTCATCACAATGATGTCGATAGGCTATCGAACCAATCACATCGATCAGCAAGATCTCCCCTTACAAACCTACAAAGTTGTCGAGAAACTGAAATAAAACTGATGAAGTACCTTGAGAGTATGACCAGTCGGTGAAATGAAGTAGAGACAACAATGAATACGAGTGTCTTGAATGTAACGGTCTCGCATAGCAGTGAGTTCTTTTCGTAGGTAAGCTGAATGTTGGTCTTTAATATACTTGATGATCGGCTCCCAGCATCCGTCGTTGTTTACAAGATCACCATAGCCAGGTGTATCGACAATGTTCAAGCGTAGCTTCACGTTGTTTTCCACCACAACTGTATCACGTAGAGATATGCAAGATCAAAGTTCTGTCAGTACGGAGCAACGTTCATGAAGTATTTGTGGTCCTAAACAACTCCTTCCGAGTTATCGATCATAAGATTCTAACATCTTAGGATGTGAAAGCTCAGATTCATGATATGGGAAGAAAGTCCGCTGAAGTTTCTGAAGAGACAGAGTCACTGACTATGGCTGACGGCCTGGATCTCTGTAGTTTGTCGAATGACCTCTTCAGTGTCCATTCGGCCCTTGGAGTCGATCAAATGACTAGCAAAGATAGTGTTAATCAGGGTTGATTTTCCAAGTCCAGTCTGACCGACGACCATCACATTGAATTGAAAGCCACGTTTCAGTAACTTGTGTTCGATTTGACGAGTGATGGAATCAAATCCAACGTATGAATTAAGCCTTGTAACTGAATCGTCTGCCATGTTATGTATCTGAAGAGACGAGAAGAGAATTAGCTTTTGAAGTCTAATGAGTCAAAAGGAACTATAGACCAACCGTTCGAAGTAAAGCTGGATCGAGGGTTGAGTTGTTGTGATACAGTTGATGGTAGGTCGATTGCAGTTGAGATTAGGCTCACCCAAACTCAAAGACTCAGATTGGACGGGGACGGGGCCAACTCCCGAGAGTTTTCAAAATTAACTCGAGGTTCACTCATCATCAGAAATCTTTCAAAGTCTCCATAAGGCTCCGTCTTTTTTACATAGTTTTGGGTGATACCTAACATGCCACGTCGTCTCTTGGACCTGCACTTGAAAAATAAAACCGTAGTTTGATGGTCCACATATGAGTTCAGATCACGTAAACCGTACAAGAGGTGCTCCTGGTATTCTTTTTTGGCCAACAGTGGTGTGCTATAGACTAGTTGAAACCCTTTTTGTGATGCATCTTACGGCTGTGATGAGTTGACGAGATTCAAGAGAGCCCATGACTCGAGAGCTATACATAAACATTTGAGTTTGTCATGTCCATCTGCCTCATCACAATCTCAATGTATGTTTCTACTGCATCTTGAAACCCCAAGTCATTGCTACCAGTTTTGAGTACAAAAGAACATTGATAGCAAGGCTATAATAAAATTTATTTAAACAATCAGAGATAAGAGTAGATCATGATATAGATCCATATAAATTTAAGTATTACAAGAAACTTCAATTGCAATTTGCAATGATAGAATGAATCAAACACAATTTGTTCTAGAAGATGGTAAACTGGCATACAACTTTGAACTCACTCTACAATTTCATCCTTCTCCTAGGTGGTGATTGCTCAATTAGGATACACATTCTGTCCCATCTTACATCCACTTAATAATGCAACAAAAACATAAAACTCAAACAGAACCATTAAATCATCATGAGAGTATACCTTCATTCAGCCACAAATAATGAAGATTTTCCAAATCCAGTTCCACAACAAAGTGTGACCACTCCAATCTCTTTGTTTGTTCTTCGAAGTTCATGAATCAATGAGGCTACCAACCTACCACCAGTGGCACCCACTATTTTAAACAAAATCAGATCATCTCAATCTCAGAACCAAACAAAAAACAAAAAGGAAACTGATCGAATGAAGGCTTACATGGATGTCCAATGGCAATTGCACCTCCTTTTGGGTTCACCTTTTTCTCATCTAGTTGAAGATGATCGATTGTCATTAAAGCCTGAGAAGCAAAAGCTATGAAATGGATCAAATCGATCATCAGTTTCACGCTCATCAATACTACAACAATGGAATCAACTTACCCTCATTTAATTCAAAAATATCGATATCCTTCACACTCAATCCAAATCGATTCAACAACACTGGAGTTGAAAAAGCTGGTCCAACACCCATGATATTAGGAGGTACGCCAACGACAGAACTACCGACGAATCTGCCTAAAGGCTTTAGTCCAAGTCCTTCAGCTTGTTCTCGTCGCATTAAAGTGATTGCAGAAGCACCATCACTAATCTGTGAAGAGTTTCCAGCTGTACTGGTGCCATCTGATTTAAAAGCAGGTTTAAGACTTGTAAGTTTGTCAAGTGTAAGAGTTGATCGGATCCCTTCATCATCTTTGATAAACTTTTTGATAGATTCTTTGGATGGTTGAGCCGATTCTTTATCGAGGGGATAAAAATCGACTTCGATTGGTACGATTTCGTCTTTGAATCGACCTTCTTCGAGTGCTTTTTGAGCTTTAGAATGACTAGCTAGAGCAAATGCATCTTGTCTGTCTCTTGTAATATTATAAGTAGATGCCACAGCTTCACTAGTAAGACCCATGGGCATGATACAGTCTCTTGCTTCTTTGATAGGTGATTCACGTAGACGTGGTGATAAGTCTGCAGGAATAGCTCGAGTTCCATAGTTTTTAGTCATTGATTCTGTACCAGCTGCAATTCCACAGCTGATGGCGCCCGTTGCGATGGATCCAGCAATATCAGTGATGGCCTGTAAGGATGAAGAACACTGGCGATTGACGGTTTTGAAGGTGGTCTGATAAGGAAATCTGGATCAAATCCAGTCGATCGGTATACATAGTCGTAAGTTGAAGTTAAGGATCAAAAGACATGAATCAGCACAGACATCGTTCAAAGCAGAAACTAAGATGGTTTTGCCCATCAGAAATTGCTCATGTACCCAGCATGTAAAGCCGCCAATCGACCACTTTTAGCTCCACCAAGTTCCATCAAGACCGTACCCACCGCAATATCTTCGATAAGAGGTTTTTGATTGGATTCTAAGTCAGTTTTGAAATCCAATTTGAATTCGTTCTCAAGTCGAGATTTAGTAGCTGATAATACATGCGCTAATAATTCCTCTGGATATGTATCTTTCAAAGCACCTTTGTAAGCCCGACCGATTGGTGTTCTAAGAGCCGTGAGGATAACAATATCGTTTGGAGACTTTTGCAGAACTTTCTTGAGACCGGAACGTACAGACATTTTCGATCGATGGTGAGTTCAATGCACAGTTTACGACTGAGATTCAAGTTGAAGTCGATGTGGTTTGTTTTCAAGAGGAAATTACACATAGCACTGGACAGCCCCAAAGGAGTTTACTCTCAGAACTATAAACCTCAACATCACATCACGACAACAAGGTTAGAGATGTTCGTTAAAGGTCTGATGAGCCTTAAACGTTTAATTTTGCTGAGCTCAGATGGAGGTACATATATTGTGCTCAGCCACCAAGACTGACAACTTTACACTTCCAAAAGTTAGTCATCACTTACTCACTGAAAGAAGCCTTACAAGATTCAGCTGGGACGATGAAGCCTTTGTTATGGTGTGGTATTTATAATCATGAGATGTGATTTTGGCAAGAGAGGTACAGCTATTCCAGGAATTAATGTCACCCCCCCTTGTTTTTTTTTTGTTTTTTTTAGCCGGAGAAAAAAAAATCTCAGCCGGGGGAGAAGAAACTTGATATGAATTGTAAATAAAGCTGGGTGTGGCAAAGTAAGACATACACTTACATAGTCCATCCGGATGAAGCTCCCCTTTCATCTTTTTATTCGGCCCCATCCTAGATTCCGTGCCACCAACTCCACCACAATCATCATCGATTCACCCTTCAGCTTTAATCCGTAAACAAAGATCATGCCACCTCACCGGCGCCCCTGCAAATATGATCCAGGTATCAAGGTTCTGGCCATCCAGTACTTCCGTGAAGGGAAGACCATCAAGAAAGTCCAACATAAATTACGAAGTCCAGTGACACGTCGAACCCTTCAACGTTGGAAAGTTCTCTATGAACGTACACAGTCAGTTGTACGGGACCCAAGGACTTACGAGACTCTAGGTCGTTCCTCAACCTTTACAGATGAAGATCTTGAGTTTATGTTAGAGCTTCTTGAAGCAGATCCAGCCTTGTATTTGGACGAGTATCGTGATGAGATGTATCGAACTACCGGTGTCTGGGTTTGCCTTCAGACCATTGCAACCGATCTCAAAACCCGGCTCCAGATGACCCGGAAGAAATCGAGGACTGTCAATCCAAATCAAAGCGCAACCAAACGAGCACAATTTTTATATAAAATGGGAGCTTTGAGACCTGATATGCTCGTTTTTTTGGGTAAGTTACCTTTTAGTTGATGACATTGAAACCTGTAGTTTCGCTGAACAAATCTATCTTGATTTTTCTTCAGATGAATGTGCAGTTGATGAGCAATATATGAGAAGACCTTATGGACGAGCTAAAAAGGGTTATCGTACACGAAGAGTCCAATGGAGCCGAAGAGGCAAACGATATTCCCTCCTCCCGGCAATATTTGAGCAAGGTGTGTTGGCAGCTGACTGCCAAGAGGGGGGTTATGATTGAAGAGACTTCGAACACTTTCTTAAACACCAATTGGTAAGTTATGCTTTCAACTTCATCTATTGCACAATTTCCTTACTTAGACTTGGTTCCCAGTTTCCGTGATGAACAGTTATCCAAATGCCAAATCGGTCCTGGTCATGGATAATTGCAGTATTCACAAGGGTGGACGAATTGATGAGCTCGCCGAGGAACGTGGCATTCGTATAATGTACTTACCACCTTACTCACCAGATTTCAATCCAATCGAGAAAGCCTTTGGGATCTTCAAATCGAACTTGCGACGTTCCCAATGTCTTGCTCAGGCTCATCCGGATGAAAAAATCGATACCATTTTGAACAGCGTTTGGGAGATCTTTACACCCCACCTCATGTATCGGCTTTTTGTAGCTTGCGGGTACTGGATATAACCAGCTTGGGAGTCTATCATACTGTAAAGTTTATCATACGATCATATTAGAAACTCTCAATACAAATACTCAATCTGTTTTTGATCAATTTCATCATTCGATTATCTTGTCTATGACCGATTGTGTCTTTGTAATGTATTGATCTCGGTCATCGATTAAGCTCCTCTTGTAATCGATCAATTTTTTCTAAGAATCTCATTGCACAGAGTTTTTTCTCAGCAACAACAGTGTCTGTTGAAATCAATTTACTGTTCTCATCTCTGGTCGTGTTTTTTATCTCGTGTTTTGATTGAACTTGTTTGTGGGTTGTATGGATCTCATTGTCCGACTCAGCTCATCTTGTTATTGACCCCTTGTTTATCATCGATTGTTTTAGTAATCTCAATGTCCTTTGAGTCTGTGAATGTTCGCACTTTGGATCAATCTCGATTTCTTATCTAGCTCGTTTCGTGATTGATCTACCTGGCTTCAACCCTTACCTCCTTTGACCACTACAAGTCCTCCACTATTGACTCTTTTGAGCTTGAGTAGGAACACCAGTCTTAATCAGAACACAGTTGTAGATGGAAACCCAAGTAGTAGTAACGCGCCAGGGAAAGCATCTATGACGAGTCCTACTGGCCCTCAGTTTGATCTCTTGGATACCTTTTTAACTTGGCAAGGCTATGATCAATGAAGAAAGTCGCTTCGATCAGTGCTTTTGTTTTATCGAAAATATCAATGGATACTCTTATTTTACATCTCTTTACTTTTTACCATTTTCTTTTTTTTATAGATTGATATCATTCGAGTTCAGTTCACTATGACCAAAAGATGATTAGAGAAGACAAAAAGATGAAGCTTGTTAAAGGTCTTTTGGATTGAGTTCATTTTTGATCGAGCTCAATTTTTGACCGATTGCTTTTCATTTTGATCGATTTCCATATTTCTCATTTGCCATCATTCTCATTAGGAGGTGACTTGGGATGATGATTTTCAAAGAAGGACAAGCATGACTTCAAACAAAACAAAAGACATGACTCAGTCATGTAATGTCAAAAATAAAGAACCAGTAGCTAAATGAGGAATGCCTTAAAGGACAATGTGTTAAAGAAATATCGAGTTAAGATCGAGTTTGAAATGTGAAAGAGTGACAAAAAGAACTCAGTTGCGATATGGAAAGACCAAGTAGCTGATCTGGGAGTGACATAAAGAACGATGTGTACAAGAACTTTTGAGTTAGAAAACTGAACTTGCGAGATGGAATGACCAAGTAACCGATCTGGGAGTCGCATAATGAATGATGTGTACAAGACCATTCGAGTTAGAAAACTGAAAGAGTGACAAAAAGATCAACCAAAAAGATCAACAACAGAAAGTAAATTCTGAAGTGACAAATTCCAAAGGGAACATGCAAAGATAGTGAGAAGGAGACTAAGTTGCTTGTGCGATAGTAGGGTAATAAGTGGAAAATAAGTCCAGTCACTTTTGACGAGACTTGAGTAATTGGTTGTATTTTGGTACAGCTTTCCATATGTCGGATGCATGTACCAAAGGAATTCCGATTTGCAAAAGGTTAGCCATCGAGCAAGTTTCTCGATCGAGCAATCGACTGAAGGTATCAATTCCATTTTCTTGTAAGATTGTTCTGGTTTTGGTGTACTCGGGCTTGATTTGAGCAAATTCAAAGAAGTTTTCCAAACCACCATGAGGTTCGGGAGCAGGCGAGTCTTCTCTAGTTGCTGTGTGAGGTGGTAAACCAAGTGGAGTGGGTGGGATCATCAACGGTTGAGTCGCATTGACACTACCTTGAGTGTTTTGGCCGAGACCAGGTGGAGCCGGAGAGAATCCGTAGGGTTGTGAAGCGCTCGATCCACCAGGTTGAAATGGGATGTAGTAGTTGTAGTTGGTGTGGATTGCTGGGGTGGTTGGAGGTACTGCAGGAGCAGCTATGAGCCCGGCTAAGCTTGGTCTTTTGCCCTCAAATTCCGCCTTGACTCGTTCCCAGTCAGATTTAAGTACATATTCGAAGTCATGGCGTGACATTGGGGGAGAAGTTTCATTGACACCTGTGGTCTTATTTGCCTGAAAGCCGAATGGAGCCAGGTCAGCTTATCTTTCTGCTGATTATGAAAAAGAAACACTTACCCAAGCATCGGCCCATATGCGAATACGACCTGTGTTCAAGGGTAGAACTTCCTGTGCATTCGCTGGATTGGGGAAAGGTACAACGTTCTCGCCAGCCTTGAACTGTTCTTCAAATTTGGCATACAAAATCTTGTAGCATTTGGTGGTTGGGTGAACCCTTTCCGACTGGAAAGGTGGATCATATCAGCACATCATCAAATCAGACTGAGCTATTCAACACTTACACCATCAGTGTCGGTGTCTGAATTGTCTGAACTGTTTTCTGCACTGATTTCGTTACCACTTAAAGCAGCTGCTCGCTCATCCTCAACGTGGTCTATGCGTTCTGGTTGAACCATTCGGAAACCCATACTGGTACCCACAGGAGATGCAAGTGCCTCTTCTGCAAAAGCCTTGAAGGTCTTGTTGTCTGTGATCAAAGCATGTTGGGCCTTCTTATGATTTTTGGATTTGTTGATCCAACCTTCAATATCGAGGTTTTCATGACGTTCCGCCGCAGCCAGGCGCTCGGCCGATCCAGCCTTGTTGGAATCACAGGCTGTGAAGAGTTGATTTACGAAGTCAATCCATCCGCTACCTCGGAAGCTCATCTCCTTTCTGACTGGGCGTGGTGGTTTGTAGGGAGTAAATCGTGGAGATGCCATTTTGATTTTTTTTTGCTTTCCACCTTTCTTCTTTGAATTCTTGGCCTTTTTACCGCCTCTGGTCTCAAGAGGGACAGGAGAAATCTTGTGTTGCCAGAGTTCGTATGTGATTTCTATAGATCAAAGCTTGGGGCTGAGTTGGCTGCAGTCATATTTTACATCGGTTTTGTTTTGCTTTGGGTTCGGCAGCTCAGGAAGGTTGTCATGATCGAGCTGATCTATTTCAGGGTAAGATCAATCCTATTGTCAGCCTAATCAAATCTACAATCAATCTGATGTATGTACATACCATTGCCGTCTTCTTCATCGCTCTCAAGATGTACAACTTTGGAGGTTTGTCTCAAAGAATGACTGCTTGTATCCGGTTTGGAAGGTGATCTCATATCTCCACGTGGATGTTGTACTAGATTTTGTTGACTAGACTTTGGATCCGGTTGGATAGGAAGTCTGTCATTTCCCAGTGAACTTTGATTTTGTTGGAAATGTTCATTTTGTTGATAAGGTTGAATTTGTTGATAATATTCATTTTGTCAATAAGGTTGATTTTGTTGATAAGATTGATCTGGGTGATAAGATTGATTTCCTTGACCCAAAACCCCGTTATTCACATCATTCAAGTGGTGTTGATATTCTGACATCTGATTGTTAAAGTTTGAGGTTGAGGTGGATTGTTGGCTCAAATCTTGTCCCAAAGTCCTGTTTGATCGTGAGTCGAGTGGGCTTGGTGAAACATTCATTCCGCGATGCCAATCATTGAACCATGGGCTTGTTGGATTGCTGGGTGTGTTGTATCCATAGGCAGAGGAGTTGGAACCAGTATGTCTATATGTCAACGTGGGGCATTAGTCAGTCAAGCCTAACATGAGCAACTTCAAAATTCAACTAAAAACCAATGACATACACATTTCTCATCTGGCTTTCAGCACCACGGGTGTAGTACATATCTGATGCTATAGCATCTTGAGGTGACTCTTCACCAGGGACATGATCTGGTCCTGTGGGGAAGAAAAACTCGGCAGAGCTGACAATATTGGTGACAAAGATGTCATGAGCAATTCAGAAGTATGCAGTTGATAGAAAAGAAATGTGGGTGTACCTCGGTATTGGTCTAGAGTGATTGTTTGCCATTTTTGGATGGTGGCTTGAGTCAGGTTGCCTATTTGGGACTGTTTTAGTGATGTTGAGATGGGAATTTGAGTTGAGGTTGGAGAGGGAGCTTCAACAGGGTGCTAGGTACCACCACCACGGCGCAATGATTTTGTCAAGCTTTACTAACTGAACCATCATACTCATTATTCCACGCCCAGCTTTATTTACAATTCATATCAAGTTACTTCTACCCCGGCAGAGTTTATTTTTCTCCGGCTAAAAAAAAAAAAAAAAAAGCAAGGGGGGGTGACATTAATTCCTGGAATAGCTGTAGTCATAAAGCCCTTTAAGCTGGGATGAACAGCTTTTGAGAAAGACGAGTGAGAGTCTCGCAAAGGTAAAGTGGATGAATGGGTTGAAGTATGGAGAAAGAGAGGGGTCGAATATGGTTTTAAAGAGGTCGTGCTTAGAATTATTCAATGACCATCAAGCTATGCTGAGCTGACTTTCATCGATCGATTCAAGAAAGAAAATGTCGAATACTCAAATTCTTCAAAACCCATTAGCTTCAATCGATCAACCAACACCTTCTTCAAAAGATTCAATCTCACCTGAATTAGAAAGAGAGTTAAGGTTATGTTAGTCAAGTTTTCAATTCACTTCAATTCATTCATCTTTCTGATCTTCTTTGATTTATCATAACAGATGGCGGTCTTTTGATTCAACAGGCTGGAATCCTACTCAAACTGTTTGTCAAAAATATATTTCATATCTAGATCTTTGATTTTACAGAACACTGACTCATGAGATGGTTAAATGTAGTCCACAAATCGTGATGGCCACAGCTGCTACCCTTTTCCAACGATTTTACTTTGTCACTTCATTCAATCATTTTGGAATTCGAGTTCGTAATTCATGGTCTCAGATTACCAATTGTCACTATCGAAATGACCTATTCAAAACTCATCATCTTTTTTTTTGACTTGTCTCATCAAACGAACCAAACCAAACCAAACCGATTCATAGGATGTATCAGCTGGAGCTCTATTTCTAGCAGCAAAACTAGAAGAGAAACCGGCACGAGTACGAGATATCATAAATGTTTATGATTATCTATTACAATTGATTTCGTGGTCAAGATCAAGATTTCGAACCCAATCTGGTCTAAAACAAGATACGATGACATCCCTCAATGATCTAGCAAAAGAAGCAGAAGAAAGAATTGCACTTAACCCACTTCTTCCAGATGAAATTAAAGCTAGTATGACCCGACATCTTAAATTAAAACAAACTTTGAATTGTGAGGGTTCTAATACTGAAACTGTTATGGAAGAAGAAGGATTTATGAACCTAGAAGAACGTCAAAAGATTAAACTTGATTTATCTCAGTTTGAATATGAACCTATGGATTATTTTGCTTCTCGTTTTTATGATAGGAAAGAAGAGATTGTGGTAGCAGAGATGCAGATTTTGAAACGGTAAGTTTTGAAGAATTTCATATAGTTAAATCATCATCTTGATTCAGTAGGATCTAACAAGAAGCAATTTCATGTATAGACTAGGATTTCACGTTCAAGTTCAACATCCATATTCGGCAATGGTCAACTACCTCAAAGTCCTCAATCTGACTGAGAACTCAAAAGTTTCTCAGCGTGCTTGGAGTTATCTCAATGACTCGTAAGTATAAGGTTACTCTCAATCACATCAATAAAACTACCTAACCATCACAGCTCATCATCCTGACTCTTTTTCCAGTCTACTAACACCTTTACCAGCACTCTACCCACCAACACATCTCGCCACACTCTCAATTCACCTTGCCATTGAAGACAACCAAGTCATCTTACCCGATCGTTGGTGGGAACTCTTTGATATCTCTGATCAATCAGAATTAGATCAAATGGCTGAATTACTCAAGTCGATTTATCCATTAGAAGGTGGTGATCCGATTTGGTTTAGAGTTGGTGGACTTCCGGTTACTAAAGATGCTATGCGTCAATTTCTACTTGATCAACAAGCCAAGAAACCGATTTGAAAGATCTTTAAGTCAGAATGTTATGGTGATCGTTACGAGTTGTATGGAATAAGTTTATACATCTCAACACATGAGCTTACGTAAGAATACCATCGTCTGATGAATGCTGTCTTGGAAGTAAAACGAACAGCACACCCTAACAACACGATCGTCACAGCCTTGCAAACTGATCTGTTAGTTCCTTGAACTCTTTTCTTACATTATGGTCTGTAGATTTGTGTTGTATTGCAGAGTGATCCAGAAGTAAGTGAGTTTAAAAGTGATCATGTGACAAAGAGGAAGAAGAAGAGCAAAAAAAATCGGTTCCAACTTCAAAAGGATGGTTCCAATTGCCTCCAATTGTCTTTGATGTATTTTTCAAAGAAACTCCATGACTTTGGTTGTTGAATTTCGAGAGTCTTAGAATTGCGGCAGACAAGGATTGGACTGATATACTTACATTCAAACACGTACAATACATCGTTTTGATTCTTTATATGGTGAATCTTCACGCTTGCTTTCTTGGGTATCTGATCTATGTGGAATTGCGCATATGGTTATCAAGTGGGAAAAGAACTTGGATCAAATAGTAGGAGTATATGTATCAGGCCACTCAGATGAAAGCTCCACTCTATGGTTTCTTTCGGATGAAAGACCAACAGAAGTTGAGGAACGTGTCACCTCAACTACACAGCGTCGGTCGAGAAACAGTCTTCTTGCCGTCAGTGTCATACACGAATTCTCTTTTTCGGAAATGATGATGGACCCCAAACTTTTACCATCTGTGACCATATTCCTCCTTTGTGGATCCAGTGACCCGAGTCCAGTCTCGAGACTACACCTCAAGTTGAACCTCATGGGTTTTTGAGGTCAGTTGCACAGCTTTTTGGATGGTCAACTTGATCTCTTGAAAAGCAAAGTTTTCAGACTCTTGGGTTTTATCTTTTTTGATGTTCATCGAGGCTTGGCAGTGAAGGAATTGACTTTATGAGATGTTATCCTCGGACCTCGGCCTAGTTCGTCGAGCCCAATCAACTATTGTCAAGACTTACGATGAAGCCGTCTTGTGTCTGATCGATTTCGAGTGATCTGGACCCACCTGGATGATACATATCAGGGTAAAGGTTCAAGGTCATCCTTCGTGTGGTCTATGAAATCCCTATCATTGTTCAGATAAATCAAAGTAAGGCACCTTTGACGACCGGGGGAAAAGGTTTCAATGTCATCCGGCAAGCTTTGGTCTAGTCGATGTCGTTGAACGGGCTTTTGGATTTGGATGATCTACACGTTGATCTCCAAAAAGATGAGGCTGTGGGTTCTTTAGTTTTGTATTTCTTGCTATTCATCGAGACTTGGTAGTGGTGGGGTTGACTTCATGAGGTGCAATCCTCGCTCCGATCGTCGACCTCAAGTCTCAAGACACAGCAAGACTTTGTGTGTCTGATCAAGTTCGAGTAATCTTGTCCCACCTTGATGGTACAGAGGAAACTAAAGGCTCAAAAACATGCTTCATGTGGTCTATAAAGTCCCTATCATTGTCCAGATGAATCAAAATCCTTCATTCCGAATCACTCTCAGCTTGTCTTAGCCTCCACCATCGTGACACCTATCATCTGTATCCAGTGTTCATAGCTCAAAAATAAGTCGAATCCCGTCGCCTACTCATAAATTGTATCATAAACACAGGAGTTTGTTTTCCTTTAGCTGCACCTAAATTCCGATTGCAAAGAATAAGTCAGATTCTTACGTAGGTTCTTTTCAGTCTGTTCAGTCCAAGACCCTTGATAATCTTGATTCTTATCTAATGCTGATCATCTACTGGGCTCGCTACAGAATGAAATCAATAACATGCGTATTCTTTGTGGCGGCTCACTTCTCGCTTTATGGACATGTGTTGTCACAACAAGAAGGTTTCTTGTGCGACTTACCCGCGAGCTTCAAACCTGCAAAGGGCGTCTGTGCAAACCCTGGTCTAGCACCAACAGACAAGAACCCATTGATAAACTTCATCTTGGATCGTGAGTATCATCCTCCCTTTCCTGACCAGGAAGACGAGCAGTTCTACCTTCATGGCACTCTGACAGCACTTACTGACTTTATATCTCAAAACCTTTAGCTATCGATGCAGACCTATTGGAATCGGACCAAGGCGGCTTCAGTTTTTGGTCCTGTGATAAACACAAGGACAAAGTGTCATATTGCTGTACCGTTTCCGCCGCATCACCAGCTGTAAGTATCTTTTTCCTCCCAAGCTTGTCACATGTTTTCAATGGCTGAAAAACATCAACTTTCATATCCTTTGTAATCCTTTGTTTTTATCAAGGATAAGAATCAAAAGTTAGCTGCGGCCTGTCGCAGGCAGAACTCAGCCTGATTTTTGAGATGTGTTTTGTTCTCTTGAAGAGTTATCGTGATGAATGCGTCCACAGATGATACTTGCATTTCTTGAGAGCATTGTAGCCTTGTAGCATGTATGAAAATGTATCTTCAATTGACAATAGGATACCTATCATATTTTTTCAATGCCCACCAGACCCTAGGGTCAGCACACAAAGTTGATCCAAAGTCAGTCTCTTGGACTTGGACTTGGACTTGGAGAAGACTGGTCACAATAGGACCCCGGTATGCTCCTATGAGGGGTACTGATGTAAAAAGATGACTTTTGAGCTCCCGCGGAGATAAGCCCCTTGCTTTACCCATACTTTCAGACAAGTTTAATCTTTCAAATCGGCTGTATTGTACCTTTAAGCAGCTCTGGAATGGGCAGAAACCGGCAAAATCTAAGACACTAGTGCATAATCCGATGAAGCGTAATTACGCGGGAGCTCAAAAGTCATCTTTTTACATCAGTACCCCTCATAGGAGCATACCGGGGTCCTGTCACAATGTTGAGCCAATGCCTGAAGCGCCCCGCCACAAAAAGCGGGTCGGGGCGCGCCGTCTGCGCTCTTGGCCCGAGAAATTACATGTAGCGGGGCACCATTCTAAAGGGACGGAACCAAATATTGCTGTGTTATGTCGTGACATGACACATGCAACCACCCCCAACCCTTCATTTCCATTACATCATTGCCTCTCCAAACCCCAACTCAAAATCAACTCAAACCCCTCCACCAGCCAAGACTTCCTTATGAACACAAGGAATAATGTCCATTGAATCAACCCCATCCCCCATATTGGTAGGTATAAAGTAAGTGTCATTTCTGTTTTTCTTTTGATTCTTCTCACAACACTCGGACCTCAGCGTTATGATTACGTTCAACAGTACAGTTTGGCATGGGTCACACCTTACCATAATCAAACTTAACAAAGTCCCTTGCCAAGCTTGGAGGAAGTAGACATGGACACCTGTGGCAAAGTGATACACCAGTGAAGTGATACCTGGTTTTCTCTGGCTGATCCATACATGGGTATACAGACTTCTCAAACAAAAAAATCAATTTGGACACCAGCTATGAATCTGTTGAGCATGCTACCAAAATTGCCTCAAAGTTCACTTCTGTGGACCAAGTAATCTTACAAATTGTGTACTTCTTTCATTCAACCTTTGTTCTCAAGATGTTAGCAGTCAAAAAGAGCTATGTGTAAAGGTAATGCTTTATGAATGTAATATGTGGAATCAAAAAAATTCCAAACATAAGTTAGATCACATCTTTATGTGAGTGATCATGTGATCTGTGAGCCTTGAGAATGTAATTTGAAAAGTATGCTCCCTGAATGGCTGATCAGCCCAAGGCTGATTTTTGGCAGATATTGAATTTCAGTGTTGCATTTTGCATTTTCTGATCTGCTATTCTCAAGAAAGTCCCACAACTTGCCTTGCACACTTTGAGCACAGCAAGGGACTTATGACAAAGGACCATGTTTTGGGTGGTGAGGGGAATCAGTTCTTGCAAGAATTTGCCTTCCTCATAATCATTTCTCCCATTTGTAGATTTTCATGAGGCAAAGAAATAAACTATTGTGCGTGTTTTTTGCCGGATGGACCTGCTACTTCATCAGGGGTGGTTTGATTGCTGGAGCCAGAGCCAACCATGGTGCTGGACAACGGTGTTGACAAAGGGAATTGCGCACTGGCTGTGTTGAAGGTGGCCGACGTGATTCCTGCAACTGAGCCTGTTGGCGAAGTGAAATGCCAGGAAGGTGTTGGCTTGAATCTGCTCCAAACGAGGGTTAGCAAATGATATGTGTGGCATTCACTTAGATCGGAGGTGGTACTTACTTCTTTGGTTGCTTAAAGGGGCCCTCAACATTGCCGTTCCTGGCGGGAGCTTGGGTGGCTATTTCTTGGAAACCGGTAGTCATGTGAACCTTGTTTGCCTAGTAGGATGCGCATCAGCATAGGGAGGTGAGGAGCATGTTAAGATGCATGACTGACAACAATAACATAGCACGATGTACTCTCTTTGTAATCCCGCATGTACCCGTGGAATTGGCATTTGCGGCCAATCTTGACGTATCCCGCTATCTTCGCAAGGTTTGGTGTTGGACGAACCCTGTATTCAACCCAACAGGATTGAGCCGTTTTCATCTACGAGAGAAGTTAGCAAGTATGTCAGATTAAGACAGTAGACCCAAGAACTTGAACTAACGACAGGATGGTAGTCAGTGTGTTGGACTGTGAAGACAGTGGTTTGGATGGGGTCTTGGTCCGGTGATTTCTTCATGTACTGACAACACTCTTCCACAATAGAGTTGATTTCGACAACAATACCTAAACCAGTGACGCCAATGTTGTCCACTAAATCGCCTTGAAAGTCTTTGATGGGGCCTATCATGGCAACGTCACTTCCTTCAAAAATTAGCTGGTTGGCCTTGGTGTCAGGCGTGTTCGAAGGGAACAGGGCACCACGTAAAAAGTACACGTGTTTCTCCAGCATTTTGAACTGTGCAACGCTGAAGCCTTTGGCCATGATTTTGTACAGCAAGGGTTCTTGTTGATCTGCGCCGCTGCATCCAATCGAGATCACGTAGGTTCTGTACTCGGACCGCCAACCGTTGTCTGGGGAGATCTGACCACAGGAAGCAAATCATTAGCACAATGCAGAAACAAGAATGGCAACAAGGAGATACCTTCTCTTCAATCTCAAAATTGCCCAATACATAAATGCCTCTGTAAGTTGCGGGATTGATATCGGTCATGGCTGCGAGGCTATATGATACTTCGCCTGTGGCTACCTGCGTAGGGAGACTGATTGTAAGCTATGGATCAAGAAAATGCGCGCAGGGGATGGAGAGTTATTACGTCTGGATCGTGGTTCTGTTTGATAATGAAGTCACTATTAGGATGTAGCTGACCAGAAAGCGAGGGGACTACCAAGCATCATGCGTTACTTATACTCGCAAATGAGGGTCTGCCTTGAGAGATTTGTGATAAGTGGCTGACGGGCGACAGGGGTAAAGAAGGTCCAAACGTGAAATGAGTTGATGGATGTTTATCAAGGAGTATAGTATGCGCGACTTACGCTTGAAGAGAAGGGTCCCATCCTGCCGCACCGTAAGTTGAAATGGGAGACACGTGTGAATCCTGAAGCGCGACAAACGCTTGTGAGTGTAAGCGTGTGTGTTTGGCAATGTCTGGCCTGTCCGGCAACAACGTCTTCAGACATTGGATTTGATCAGTTATGGCCATCAGACTGATCGCCGAGAAATAGTATTGTCACTTAGATTGTTCGCGCGCAGCGTGCTTGGCGAGTGAGATTCAGCCTACAATTGGGCTGTGTGGTGAGTATAGTAGTGGAGAGGCATGGCGACTTCCGTGGCTGGTGTTTGGTAATCTTGTGAATTGAGTTGTGTCAAGTGCTTGTAGTTGTGGAATTTCCAATCACAAAGATTTGTTAGGATGTCGCGGAAGATGTAAATGTTTGGACGTGTTGGGTGAGTTGTGGCATGAGTTGGTACCTGGATGCTGAAATATGTGTACACAGGAGGTGTGTTGGCTGATAAATGTCGCCGTGCGCAAGTTGTCGTTCAGAGTAAAGAGGGGTCGCGTAGTTGTAGGTGGCTACCATGTTTCATGTTGTCCAAAAAACGGGGAGAGGTCGATGGTTTGGGACGATGACGCTTGGACATACTCCGGTGCTGAAATAAGTGTAGGTACATGAATGTATACAAACATGAATGTCGCCATGTGTAAATTGACTGACAGTCGGCGAAAGGTGTCAAGCAATTGGTTGGATGCTGAAATGTGTATAGGCGCTGTTCCCGATAAAGTTGTGGTTGTCGCCGTGTGTATGTTGGCGTATACACAGTGTCATTTTACTAGTCACTGGCAGGCCAGTGAGTTCCATTCACCTCAATTCAATCTCAATTTGATGTCAGTTCAATCTCAAATCAATGTCAGTTCAATATCAGATTGACCTCAAAATCAGTTTGAGTGGGGGATATGCATGGGCTGCATATACCTGCAGATCCGCATTGAGCTAGTTCAGTACTACAGCTTAAAATGAAATTTATCCTCCAAAATCTTCTGGTGGCTTCTTGTTACTTTCTATGTATGGTGTACTGCATTCTGAAAGTTTTACAAAACAGATTATATTGCAAAGATTGAGTAGTCTAAAGGTTTTACCTTCCTTGCTTGTTTTGATTCTTCACAAACAAATGTAATAGCTACTATCAGTCCATTTGATCACAACCCTGGTAATAACTAATCTTTGAATGAAGTTTGGTTCATCTTGTCCTGAAGTTAAAGAACCAAGCCATGCTCTTAATTCCTTTTGAGATAGTTTAATTGGATCCTGACCTCATCTTAGCTTCTGATTTTAACATTCTGCCACAATTCAATAAAGATACATTTGCAATTTGTTCAAAAATTCAAGGTCTAGATGATGTATTGACTAAATCTCAATATAACTTGATAATTTCTTTGCAAAAATTCTTGTACTGAGGTAGATGTAGGCGCTCAACTTCAGCAGGTAAAGTAAGCATAAGCTTGGGGTACAGAAATTTTTATTAACCTCTGAAGGATGAAAATCTTTCCATGAAAAATTCCTTCAGTCTTGATTAATTGAGGTCTCCAATTTGATCCTGTTTGATTTGCATCAACATCTTGGCATGAAATCCCAAGCAACCCATTGTGGTAATCAAATCATTAGATGATTTGAATCAACTCACTACTATTTCATGGCACCTTACATCAACATTATAACCAATATTCCCTTTAACCTTTCCTTCAAACATAAATGTTTTTTGTTTCTTGATCATCTTTCACAACTCAATCTTTCATTTTTGTACATGATTTCCCATTTTTCATATTCAAATGCTTTCTGTGTGATTAAATTTCATTTTAGAACATTAGGGTTCAGTGTTAATTATCCAATTAAACAAACATTACAAGAAAGAAAAATTTGAAGTTTCCAATGACAACAACAAGAACAAGATGCAAGGGAATATAAAAAATAGATGAAATTCATTGATTGATTGATTGATTACCTAACCCTACAAAAGAAAATAAACAAAACAAACTAGTAATTGAGTGGGTTGATCTAATTAAAGCTCACTGGAAACATTCAAATCAAAATTCAATTAAGAAAGAACTGGAAACACATTTAACAACATAAAGGACACTTCAGTTAGTAAAGAAAGGAATCACAGAAGAGAAGAATCAGATGACTTACCATTGGAACATTTCATTTGAAAAAGATTGAATTTAGACAAGTCATAAAGAACAAGGAAAAGAAGAATGAAACAAAATCAAAAAAGTAGAAAGTAGAAAGATGAATCAATCAATCTAGAAAGCACAAAAGAAATTTAATCAAAATAAAGTGAAGAAAGTAAAAGGAAGAAAGAAGTTGATTAATTTTAGGTAGAAGAATCAAAAGAAGAGAAAAAAATTAAAAGAAATACAAAAATAGAAATGACTTACCTTTAGAAATTGAACTCGCTTGGTGAAAATAGGAGGTTGAGCCTGAGGTGAATGATGGAAATAAGCCAAAAGATGAGTGTGGGAACTTGAGTGGTATGTATACACTCCCCCACAAGTCGCGACCTGCAGGGGTGTGTAGATACCACTCTAGTGCTAGATTATACACACCTCCACAAGTCGCGACTTGTGGGGGGTGTATATATACCACCCAAGTTCTGGATTTGGGTTTTTGACCAAATTGTATTGTTAAACCAGGTATTTCCTGAAGAAGTCATTAAAGGCACAGTCTAATCATTTCAGCTCATATGTATGTTGAACCTTCATGATTTAAGACTTAATCTGATCCCTCAACCATACATTCATCATTTCCTTCATAGTTTGAAATTACCATATTTGCAAAAGCCAAAACTACTAGTTTCCAAAGTAAAAAAATACACTTTCCCAAAACAAAAGTATATCAAAAACCTATGTACAAATAAGATGAAAAGCCCAACATAGTAAATGATATGAATTAAATGAATTATTGACTATTCAAGTAAAAAATGTATATATATAACAAACCAATGTATTGATATCACAAACCAAAAAACAACCACTTTATCACCCATCTTGTCCCTTTTCCTATTTTCATTTCTTAATATGATAGTTATATCTATGATTATGAAACCTCCTTCCCAACAAAGAATCCCAACATATCTATATAATCAAGAGCTGTCACCTTCTGCTTTATAGGAGAAGTTTTTGGAAGGGGCTTAGAAGGATATTTGGTTGTGACTCATCTGAAAATCACTCATACCTTCCAAAAATTCTGAGACCTTCATGTGTGGACATGCAACTAAACTTTATTTCAGTTCATTTTGGAAGACTGTTTGTCTGCTCCTCTAGGCCAAAAATTGAGATTGGATTGAGATTGAACTGACATTGTTTTGAGATTGGATTGAGGTGGACGTACTCACTGGCCTGCCGGTAACTAGTAAAATGACACTGTGATAGATGATGATGGGTAGCAAGTGGTCAGTTGATGCAAATTTGGTTGAGGGCCGGGTGATTATGTTTGCGGGTGCTTGATGAAAAAGGTGAGAACATTATTTGGCCTGGAGTTATGTGTCATTGGCGACTGGACATAAAATGAGGTGGGCTGGATGGAATTGGTAAAGTGTGGTGCGGGAAAATCTTCTTGTCTATCGGGTACATGAGGTTGGCGAGGCATGCGTCATTGGATGTATGTACCTACAATGGATTCTGTGTGGTGAATGGAGACAATGGTCGATTGTTTAAGCAAACCGGTCTTGGGATTAATTGTTATGATCTCCTGCAATGAAAATTTTATCCCTTTCCCCAGAGGTTTGACAAAATAGATACTTGCTCAAGCATAATTATTCTGAGGCCAATTGCTTGAGTATCAGTTATATCAGAGTCTTCTGTACTAGAGAACTGTAGCTGCTAAATTACTGGCCACTAGAATCAGAAGATTTCACAGTGCTTTGACAAATGTGAAAACATGGTCCTTTGTCATAAGTCCCACACTGCTTCTTGCACGCTTCAAGTGCAGTGAAGTACCTATGACAACCAGACACGCTTTTACCTGTGAGGGGACTTAAGTTTGACTGAAGAAAGTTTCAATCCTGATAAAAGTTTTCTACCTATTGGTGTAACTTGTGAACCATAGTAACTTTTTGTTCCCCTCTCTGAGAGACTCCTTTCTAACAAAAAAAACCCGAGGAAACCGAGGAATAAGTACTCTTTCAGGTTCATCCTGAAGTCCATGATTTTGGAGCGTTGTCGAGGGTGTTGACTCATATTTGAAGACTCAGAGTGAGTTATAAATTAGAGAAAAACCTTAGACTTCAAGAGAAAGTAGAGGGATGAGTCTTCAGAGTCCTCATTTTTTTTCAATCAATCCATGCGTCTCAGAGAGGCGAACAAAAAACTTCTTTGCCTCATAAAAATCTAAAGATGTGGAAAAAAGTTTTATCAGGAAGCCTGCTGTCCCCTGCAAAAACTCATTCCCTTCACAGGCCAAAGCGTGCCTCGTTGTCATTTCCCTCTGCGCTCGAAGCGTGCGAGACGCGGCCAATTCGCTCGCCAATTCCCGGACTAAGCGGAGGTCTCTCAGGTATCCGAAGCAAGAAAACCCGACTGTATCGTAGGTTGTCAAATTCGATGGCCAAAAAATCCCACAGTTTTCTGTCAACCCTGCGATGGGCTTCCTAATTCCTCTGGAGTGAGCTCAACAACACTTTGGTTCACTGAATTTTAGGGAGTTGATCACTAACATTTGTGCTACTTGGTAGCCTTTTCAAACTTGAAGTATGCTTGGAGATGCTGAGATGAGAAGCTTAGTCCAGAGTGATTGTGACAGAGCAGTAAGTAGATGATATTTTCAACTTTTGGATGACTTGTATTTTTATTTGGAAAAGGAATTGATTAATTTTTGAGAAGAGTGGTGAGTGGTGAGTTTGAACTCAATTGGTTTTTCCAGACTTGATTAACTGGTTTTGGTAGAAATCTGATTTATTGCATATTGAAATTGAATTGTACACTTTCACTTTTAATTTGATTTTACCCCGCTGATTACCTTTCATCGTTACCTTGACAGTTCTCCCTTTCTTTCTTTCTCTCTTTCTCTCATCATCCTCATTCATCATCATCATCAAAAACCACTTTCACTATAAACTCACATCGTCATTCTCTTGACTTCATCTGGTTCTGGTGTGAAATTTCATTATCATTCATCTGTGCTTTGTTTTCTTTCAATCTGTCTTCGATTTGGTTTTTATAATCCACACATTCATTCCAATTCAAGTTTGACTTGTTCAATATCCCTTCGAACTTGATAAACTCAATCTTCACTTTCGGATCATCCAATCGAGACATGCTTCATCAACATCAGCATCATCATCATCAACAGCAACTGAAAAAACGATCACCCAAACCTACCACTACCACTACCACTACTACCACTTTCGTCGATAATCATCAGTTGAGTTTCAGGTTCTGATTCAATTTATCAAACAATCAATCTAATCCTAGCTTTTCGATTTAATGCAAACCCAGACTTTCACTTCATTCACTTCAAGCTCGATCTAATCGACTCTTACAACCAACTCGGGTTCGAAAATTAGATTCTGTAGCTGGTGCAACTGGTACATCTATCCCTGAATTACCTGGTCGTCATATCTTAGTCCCACCTTGGGCCAGCATTGTTGTCTATTCAGTTATCCTATCATTCTTAATTGTTGGGTTTTATTCCTTTTTACTTATCAAATCACATCCTTGATTGCTGATCTACTTTTTGTCATCCTATTCTTTAGCTCACCGGAGCTGGTTTCATTTTATCTTGGAATGCTCGCCGCGAATTCAGACGTAGAGTCGCTATACAAAAAGCCGCAGATGCACTAGACCAACCCGCTGCTCCAATCTCCCGAAAGGATGTCAAATCTTTCACGCGGCAATCTATCATTCAACTTAACTCCTCTCGAAACCCTTCTACCTATGCTCCACCATTCCGAATCTCTCGAGCCGGCGACCTTTTACCCATCAATGTCTTTGATCGTCCCACTAGATACTCTATGGTAGTGGCTGAAGTCGTTCCTAGCCTTGAACAAACAGAGACTGACGACTTTTATCGATTCAGGTCTGTTTCTTGTAATCTTTATCACGCTCTCACCTTTGATACCTGCACATTTAACTCACTTCCTATTATATTTTAGTCAAACTGCTCAGCGTCCTAGTTTCTGGGAATTACGAAAATCACGTGCTATCTCACTAAGTCACCTAGCTGTTCCTCAACTCGAAATCACACCTCATGATCAATCAACCGAACTAGCTGAAGTGCTTGACGGTGTCAGCTGGGATCGCAATTGTCATTCGACCTTCACTCGCACTCCCGTTCGACGTGACCCTTCTGCATCTTCCTCTGCGCCTACCGATCACACTTTTCATGATCCACCTTCATTAGTACCGGTCGCTTTAGAAGATGCGCCTTATCATCCACCCAATCGCTCTACATCCCTTCACAAACATCGCTCTCCGTCTCCCTCCGGCCAACGAACGAAAAATTCGGAACACCTGTCCGGCCAACTCTTTCAAACGTGAGTATTGCCCTGACTAAGATGGTACACGGATCACTCGATCTGACCCCGTCCTTTGGTTTCTGTTTACCTACTCCCCAGGTCACGCGATGATTCAGAAGAGCCATCTATTTCACACACACCCACATATGGACTTTCACCCACTCCTAGCTATATAATGAGAGTTTCAGAGTCCAATGTCGACCCGGATCAAGCTATGGCAGACTATGCAACTAACTCTCAACGTCCCTTATCACCTTGGGCCTCAAACTCATCCATGGGTCATTCATTAAATGACACAACTATTCCATCTCGCTCTACGTCACCCCTCAACCTCCCTAGGAAACTCTCCAAGAGAATTTTGCGCAGACCATCAAATACGTCAGTGAATTCGCTCCTTGGAGAACCATCAGCTAACTGACACTTCCATTATTTTTATCAAATTTCTATCATCAGTTTGCGAGATGATTCAGGTGACGGATCTACTAGATCTCAAACTCCTTCATCTGACAAGAGGCCTCACCTGCCTAGCCTCAATACCATGGAGATGAGAGTACCAGAACCCAGCTCGATGCCAGTTGACCCAGACAAAGCGATGGCTGAGTATGCGATTAACCGACAGAACAGTGCCTCGACCGCTCCTAATCCTAATAAGGGCCTTCGCATGCTTGCCAAACTAGACGAAGTTGGATTTACGATGGTAGGACTGGACGAATTGCCCATGGTATCCTCACCCATCTCTCAGTCACCTTCTCCGGCTTCACTCCCGTTTCAATCTAGCCTGAACCCTTCAATGTCAATGACTCGGAAACCATCAGTGAAAAACTTGCCCCTGATACCCGAACAATCCTTATCAAGACCTAGACCAACTTTGGAACGATCAGGTTCTAGTGCCGCTCGTAGGAACCCAAGCCTTCCTACCTTGGGATCATCAACATTGGCACCCGCACCATCATTGGTACAAAGATCAGCTTCTGCAAGGATTGTACATCGTCATCAACGTAGACCTATGCAACTTGAATCAATTGAGGAAACGCAAGCCAAGAGTAACCATCGGAGGTCGGTCTCTTTGAATGGTCTTCAACCCAAAATGATTCCAATTAACAACACAAGGGTCAGAAGATCACCGTCTTCATCTAATGCACCTGTGATGACAGAGAAGGTGACTGGAAATAGTGGTATCAGGAGACCTCCACCTAGAATGCCACTTTCTGGTAAGCTTTTCATTACTTTTTTATTTATCCTTTCATGAGTGTCGGAACAGGTTTTAATTTATTTTCCTTTTTTTGTCTCTTAGGTACAATGTCATCTGGGGGGGTTAGGAATTCGTCATTTGTTCCTTAATGATCAATTTTTGGATTCACAGAATATGGATTTTTCTTTCACAGGAAGGCAAAAAGAATTTTTTTTGGTGTTGTATAACTTTATAAAGAGAACAGAACTTATCTTGACTCATTATTATTATTATTATTATTATCATTATCATGAATTTTTTTGAAAAGTTAATTTTGCTCAATTTTTTTTTATTTATGGACAATCCAATGCTTTATTTTATTTCATTTATCTTTTGACAATTGACTTCTGATTTTTGATTTTTGATTTTTGATTTTTTTTGGATGTTGTTTTTTTTCTTCACTATAGCTTTTTTTTTCTCATGACCCTCTCCATCATTATTAAATTTGTTTGCATATTTTTTCTTTTTTTACTGGATTTGATTATCTGATTTTTTGATGGGAAGATAATTGTTTTCTTTTTTTTTGCTTTTACTTGAAAGAAGATACTAGGGAGATTTGGGAATGAAGCAAATATGACAGATGTGCTTCTTTTGCAATATCAGATACAAGCTCAGGGCCATGGAAGGTCTTTTCAAGATTGGTTAAAACTATGAAGGGAGGATCACGTCATGAAATTCTTCAACTGCTTGGAAGGGAACAATAAATGATTGATGGAAAATCACAACTGAAGCACAATGTCTATTGCCCGAGGCTGTAGCTTGCAACGTGGAAGATCCTGATTCTTGAGATTGTCAGTACGCATGATACATGGGCCAGTCATTGTCCAAGATGTCATTAGACCCAATGATCTGCCCACAAAGTAGAGGCACATCAGGAAGTATGTAGATCAAAAGAAAGGTGGAGTGGGGATGTCTGTAATGAAAGCTTTTATTCCTTGAGTCCATCACCCAGTGACTCAGACATCTCATTGGCCTCTGGCTTTAAGGTCGGCCTCTTACAACTCCCCAGAGACGCTGAGAGGTCAGCCAGTAGTCAATAAGCCCCACGTAGAGACTTTGTAGTACCACACCGCTAACATCTCCTGTTCTTATGTATGATTTGATGAAGTAACATACACGAAATGGTTTTTCAAGGGTGCCAGTGAGCTAGTCTTAAGATTGTTCCGTATAAGCTCAAGGCGTTGATCAATGTAACCGGTTAGTCAAGAACGAAATTGTGTTGTAATGGGACCAGTCAGTCTCGGAAAGTGACTCGTACTTTTTATGTATGATGATCCTTGATGATCATAGCTTCTTGGCAAAAGCATTCTGCCTCTTCAATAGGTGCTTGCAAACTAGGAAAAAGTCAAAATGTTCACAAGAAAAAATGTGAACTGTGTAATTGTAATACATCTGATACATCGCTGTAGTGCAATCACAAAGTTCAACTTTGTATTTGGAGGGGGCCTCCCAGGGCCTCCCTCCTCCTCCCTTGTAGGGCTTCACAATTTTGAAGGAGCAAAAAAGCATGTAATGAAAAACTATGATTGCACTACAGTCTTGTATTGCATGTATTGTAATTACACAGTTGATGATTTTTCTGGTGAACATCTTGACTTTTTCCTAGTTTGAAAGCACCTAATGAAGCTCTGATAACTGTCACAATCTGTGTGAGTCTATGTTTGCTCAACCTGAATTACAATTCAACTTATCTTAGAAGTCAAGAACCTCCATACCCTTCATGAGCACTATAACACTTATTCAACTCGCATCAAGAAAGGTTAGAAAACTTTATTATCTTCATCTATCACAAGAAAATCTTAGAACCTGTTTATAGTCATACTCTTGCTTTTTTTCCTATCGGCATCATCAGTTCATAAAAGAAAACGGAAGACAGATTGTAGTTCATTAAATTTATGTCCAAGTTCCATTGGCACTTATCGTTTTGTTGTTCTTTTCTTACCTCGTAGATTTGGGGATTGAGTTACTCCCATTCACCTTTCCATCTTTGGTGAGTGAATTCCATCATATCTTTTTTTTCTTATATCTTAGGTATCTTTATGTACCCGGTCATGAGATTCAGAGGCAAGAAGTTGCCGTGTAAATATGTGAAGTTATTTTTCTTACAGAGAAATAAGGGCATGTTCACTTGAGGAAATTCTGACCAGAAATCATGTTCTGTGAATTTTTTAATGCAAAAATGAAACATGCTTCACCAAATAGACACTTTAAATTTTGTAGAATGTGATTTATCCCCCAAAATTGCTTGAGTGAACGCGCCCTAACTATCATCACAAAATCAAATTTCTTAACACCATTACAGGCAGTGTTTATGATCATCTTGTTTTTTTCATGAACATCATTCATCAAATCTCACCAAATAAGTTATCAAAATGGCACCATGCATTCTTTGGTCCTGCTGCGGATTGGTTGTTGTGAAACATGGGTTTATTTTTCACAACTTCCTTTATCCTGTGCGTAATGCTTGTCTATACATGGTTCTCTCTTCACAGTCTGATATCTTCTCCTTGTCGTGCAAGCTCACCAGTAGGAATTTCTAATGCCTGTCTCAATTAAATCCATCCCATCAGGATTCCAAGACGAGATGCAATGCTAGCAAAGGAGGTTGGTCTGATATGTGCACTCTTCATCCCCTCTTTCTTGGTGACTTGCATTGGAACAGTTGGTATCTGTATGAGTCATTCACACAAAAGCAAAATACGCCGTAGGAGATTAGTGTTTGCTTATAGTGTTAATACGAAGAAGTTTGAAACAGATCTTTATTTCTTGACAAAAACATAGTAGACACAAAATGTATACATGAAGAGAGAGATAAAAAGATATGAGAAAAACTACGCAGAGACAAAAAGATGAGACTATCAGCTTACCTATGAGTCATTCACACGAAAGCAAAATATGCTGTAGGAGATTAGTGTTTGCTTATAGTGTTAATACAAAGAAGTTTGAAACAGATGAGGATCAAACTTCTTCGACTCATAGGTAGCTCTTTATAGGACAGACACACAGACAGCTGAGAGTTAAAAGAGAAAAGCGCAGACCAGAATAAAGTGAGAGACAGTAACCAGGAAACATATCAAATAAAAAAAAAGATTTGAAAAGACACGTATTGAGATGAGCAAATATATGAGAGAAGTGTGTTAGAGAAAACTGCACATTCATTTGAAATGAAGATAGAAGAGAAAAAACAACTTTATTTGTAGCAAGCAAACCAATAACCAACAATCTGCAAGACTTTAAATTTCTTTTGGCCCACCCATGAGTCAAAACCTCAGACTCAATCCGGCATTCAGAAGGTGAAGGTGAATGATGTGGAGAACAGCAATAAACAACAAGTCAAAGCATTGGCCACAACCCACACACTTCCTTCCACCGCAGGGAACAAACATAACACCCTGCTTCAACCCGGAGGTGTCACCATGGAGCTTACTATTGATGGCACCATGACTGTAGGTGGGACCAAGGTAAAAAATGAGCATGATGTTGAGAAAGGCAAGGTCTGTCAGACACTTTGGATCAAAGGCCCTCCATGAAGATATAAGTGACTGAATTTTCTTACTCCAGCCTAGTACTCGAGAATATCCCACCAATTCAGAAAGTGATGAAGATTTAATGGTTTGAAGGATGGCAGCTTGGTTCGACCCTCTGTTTTATTTCATCATTGTTCTTATTGGAATTCCTCTCTGATTCACACCTGGAGGTGAAAAGTGTAGTCAACCATTATTCCTTGGTACAGTTGTCTTATCCTGGATCCTCAGTCAAAGAGTCATTCCTTGACCGTGGCAGAAGATATTACATGCAATCTTGGTCACAAGTGGGATCACCATTTTGTGTATCTTTATCTTTGGTGCCATCAAAGGCCTATCACTCCCCACCAGTAAGTTACCTGAACTTCTGAATTGATTCAATACATTCCGTCCAAAATCCTTCACTCAAAATTATTGTTTGGTTATAGCTTTGAAGGATTAGGCCACTGGTAGTACTTATTTTGTTCTGTTCAGAACATCAAGAGGCTACAATGGAAGTGGACCTGGCTCTGGAGATATCTTGTCAACTATCCTTGTCTTTGGAATTGTAAGTCAATGTTTTCTTCCAGTGTAGATTAAAATCAAATCTTTGAGGGTTACCCTTATGATTTCTAAATTTCTTCAACTCTAAAAGGTTTGCTTAGCCTTCCCACTGTTTAGATCATGAAACAACTTATTCACCAATTTCTTTTGGATCTTGATTGTCATCATTCCCAAGTGTGGTTTCATTACTATTATGGTGTTACTTGGCTTGTCTCATGGGAATTGATGGAGAGAGGGGGATTACATTTGCGGCTTGATTTATGTCCACTCCGTTTGGAATAGATTTCATCAATGCTACAGGTGGTGCACCACCAACATATTTACCTCGGATTACAAAATCCAAGGTATCCTCGGATGCAAAACCTTGGACAGAAGCTTCCCAAGGTTTTGATCCGAGGTAATTCTCAGGGCAAAAAATACCTTGGGCAAAACCTCAGACAAGGTTTGTCCGAGGATTTGCCTCCGATGATGCCTCGGATTTCTCAACCCGAGGCATCTATGCTGGAAGTGGTGATACAAAATTAGTTGTGGTTTTGATATGTGTCACAGGAATTCTAGTTTAGTTTGAATACACTATTGAATCTTTCCATAAGCATCTATCTTGAATCTTGATTCAATTCTTATTTCATCCAGGTGGTGCTTATTTGTGATCACATGTTCAAGTTGTTAAGAGTTTGTATTACTGTTGGCTCTGATGATTACTACACCATTGGAATGACAATCAGAGTCATAGCAGGTGCCATTGGTACCTCTAGCTTAATCAACACCCATCCTTGAGCAGCCGCAACTGCTACAGTCTCATTTGTGCTTTATGGGATCATCTTACTTTCACTTGTAGCTGTACCAACTATTGCCAATGATTGCTCCAAACTAGCTGGTATCTTAAAAATCCTTCAACTTTCATGACTCACTTTAACCTTGTTATACAAAATTTGTGTCATACAAACTCTCTTGTAGCCTTTGATGAATTATAAAACACTTGAGATCATCTATTAATTAGTGGGTTTTTTCATTTTAGCATTCAATTGTACTTTAATCATCTTGGGGTTTTGTCACTTATTCACCAGCTCATCAGCATTATATAATACCTAAGCCTAAGGCTACATTATCTTGTCTTTTTTTCCAAACCAAGTTTAAAGTCTTTAAATTGCAATCCAAGCATTTTAAAGTATGGTCATTCATTGACAATCTCATCAACATAGGACAATTCTTGAACTTTACAGTCACTTTTAATGTTAAACCAAAGAAGAACCACACACTTGAAATTTTGGCACTTGATAAAATATTGTAGAGCATGCAAATGTATGAAAACAATGGGGATGGTGAAATAAGAATGACTCTGATTTTGACTTTACCCTACTCTGACTCATGAATTCTCAAATCAATCATCTCAAATAAATCCTGGCTCATTGCATCATAAAGCAAATGCTGTGTTGCAGTGCCCGTGTAAAATCACTCAGTCAATGTTGTGGTGAGCAGAACTTCTTATATGAGTAAAAAAATGAAAGATTTATGGTAAAAGATGTGTTTTCAGTCAAAGTTATATTTTATTAGTCATGCTAAATGATCAGCAGGGTCTTATAGGTTCTTATAAATCATTTTGAATATTATTGATTATTCACAAATCAATTACACAATTTAATAAGGGTAGAAACAAGTCAAGAAAAAGTCAAAAAATCATAAAAATAGTAATATTAGTAAGATTCAATCTCAATTGATTATGTGGCATTGAAGTTGGGATTGATGATGAAGTACATTTAATTTATATTCAATAGAATGAAATATGTTATGAAAGGAATGAAAGAAGAAGATTGAAAGATTAAGAATTGAGGAAAAATTCAAACATATGGAGGCAAAAGGCTGGAAAATGGTTTTTAGGTTAGGACAACACTATTTGGCAACCGGTTTTTTTGACCCGATGCCCGGAGCTCGGATACTTGGTATTCAGCGCCCTATTTGATTGAAGTTTTGCCCGGTTTGGTTGAAAATTCTGCTGGCTCAGCAAACATGCCTGAACATGCTCGCTCAACCAATTCATTCATTCAATTGGCTCATTTTCTCACTCATCAAAGGCAATGGTTTGCAGACGGACTTTTACCTTGACTGACAGGTATCTTTATCACAACGATCGATCACTTTTAGATTTCAAATCTCTTCAAAACCCAAGAAATAAGACAAATAGAAATAAAACAAATGAGTGTTAGAGTGGAGATAAGTAACATACAACAAGAGTGAGCAATGAGCAACAAGCCTATTAAAATGAGATTGTGAGAAGAGTTAGGCAACAACCCATCAATCATCCATACAAACATGATAATTACAGTACCACACAGAATTTTTGAATCATCTTTGTTCAATTCACATTTTTAATCGATGTTGATATCTTTTGATCCAAGTTGAGATATTGGTGCTATCAAGCATTACTGTGTTGTGGTGCTCGCCAAATACTTCCGGGAATGGCAGCAACCAAGAAAGGAGATCTGATGAGGACAAAGACGGTTCGATTACTGGAGTTGAATTAAACAAAGAAAGTTGACTGCTGTAGATGTAATGTAGGCGAGGTGAACTGTCAGTACTTGTGTTGTGAAGAAAGAGATCTGGGAAGGAATAAGGAGAACCAGACGAGATACGATGGAATCGAGGGACCAAGAGAAGGACACTTACCATCTTTAGGTGACTCAGATTGAATGGTCACCTTTCAAATGCAACGTTCGATCGTCAGTTCTCCTAAGCTTCAGGAGAGGGATAGAACGAGAGATGGGATGGTTGTAGCTTGATGTAGTGATAGTGAGGTGGTAGCCCGGTTTGAAATGTGATCGGAGGTGGTGCCATAGCCCGGTTTTCCATGATGAAGAGCCCTATTTCCCAAACTTAACTAAGTCCCAGTCTGGACCTAACCACCCTGGAGTTGGTGGTTAGGTCCAGACTGGGACTTAGTTAAGTTTGCCTATTTCCAATTTAATGAAGTGGAAAGCTGTGGAAAGTTATTTGATGCCCGGATTTGCTGCGGCTGCGGCCAAATTTGGCTGAGTCAGGTCCGGGTTTGCAAGAAAAGCGCGGGCAAGTACCGAAAACCGACAGGGCGTCGGTTCAAAAAAAGCGGTTGCCAAATAGTGCTGTCCTTTAGGTTATTGATTATCAATTTGATGGTTTAGGAAGGTTAACTTACAAAAGAGGATGATCATATTAGTCAGCAACAACTTTTATCATGAGGAATGATCAGAGAGGAGTGAAATTATTCAAGAAAGAGGGAACTTTGAGGATGGTAAACAAGGGTGCTACAGGATTCATTCATATGTAATGATTGATTTGAGGGATTTAGTGGTTTCCAAGAGTTTTAAACTGAGTTTTAGAGTTATTCTTATGAATGGATTGACTTACAATGATCTTATGATGCAGAAGAAATCAATACTAGACGTGAAAAGGTCTGAAAATCCTTGAAAATGGGGGTTTTCAGCCAATTACGTATGTCAAAACTTGTCAGGTCAGGATGGCTGATAGCTCAATTGATGCAGAATGTTTGATTTCATAACTTACAGCCCTTAAATCACTAGTAGTTCAGGGCTTGTGAAAAAGGTATAAGGAATCAAAGAGAATGGTGTGAATTTTGACTTTTGCGCTTACATACACACATGTACCAACATTTACAACACAAATCAGGATGGGGGTGCAAAAGAAAGACATGCCAGGGCATGTGCCACACACCTAGGTGTGAGGTGCACCTACCAATCTTGAAAATCAGGTTGGCATGCCTAAAAAAGCTGTATGCCACATAGTGAGAAATTGGGGCTTTCCTTGTCTGTTTTTTTTAAACTCCACTTCAAGCTTTCTTCTCATCATCAACCTCATCATTATAATCCCAAAAATCAAAAACCAGAGTAATGAGGCTCATCAAACAGCTCCCCAAACCGAAATGATTCTCCCCTCAAGTGGCTGTGGTGTTTTTTCAACTGGATTTCTCATGGCCAAAGAACACAGTCAATCAGCTGGGTAACAAGAGGCCAAATGCACCTATATATCACAACCTGGGATTGGATGGGGGACCTTATTTATTACAGAAGCATATCATCAGTCTCTGCCAATCAATTCCTGACCAGGAATCAGCATATATCAACACCGTTCAGCCAGAATTGTCTGCTGAGTCCTCCAACTCAACTAGTGACGCCTAGATGAAGTCACATTTGGCTGAACTTCTTGTTTTCACTGCGTGTCTTATGCTGAAATACAATTTTTCCACTTTTTGTTTTCATTTTTTCATTGTTTTGCTTGCTTTTAATTTTTTGCACTGTGAGAAGACACGCCAATGCGCCTAGGCGCACCTTTCTTTTCAAGGGCTGTGCCCCCATCCTGAAACATAAAAAGCTTATCTTATCAATCTTTACAACTGAACAACTTATTCATCACACATCAAAAATAGGCAACATTAGGACAATTAATGATCAGTATCATTAGATCTACAAGATGAGTGTTAGTAATCAAAAATTGGACCACTTTACAAACAAGTCAAAATTCTAAAATGATGGGGCTCTTCACAGTACCAAGCACCTGTTTGAGATTGAACACACTACCTTCAAGACTTGGACCCATCAAGTTTTTAAAGATTGATGGCTACAATTTGTGTTTGTTAAGATTGATTTTTCATCAAAGACCTCAGTGGATTCATGGACTGCTCCAGGTGATGTTGCAGGGCATCTTTTGTTGGTGTTCAATTGACTCAGTGAAGAATCTCAACATCCAGATAGTTTACAGGACACTATGATTCAAATCATAAAATTTTGCCACAGCAGACTTTTCAAGTTTAAAGATTCTGATTTTTGACTTTTCAAGTTTTTGAACCTGACCTTCAAATTTGATGGTTGGATCCAAAGATTTGAAAAGTTAAAAAATCATGTGCGAACGCTGCACGTGACAACTTTTTGTGGATTCCTCTGCCACATCACCTCAGGCTCTATCCATCTCTAGTTCCCCTTCAACAATTTTTGAATTGTTCAATATCGTCGAAAACAACTTTGTAAAAGACCTCATATGGTCATAAAAATGTCGATTGTTATTATAGATCAAGATTGTGTTGATGCGCAATTAGTTGTACTCAACAAAAACCTTTTACAGTATATCAATCACACTGAACAAACCAAGTGTGTTCTGAAAGTGATAATTTTGCTGTTCGAGTTGCTCCAAACGAGTTTGAGGTATGCTTGTACAGTAAATCAAAGTCCAAAAATGAACAGTCCGCTGTGGACAACAATATTTGAAGGCAAAAATAACCCTTGCAGCCGACTATTCAAAAGTCAGACTTTCCAAATTTATGAAAAGTCCGCTGTGGATGCTCTATTCTTTCTTGCGAGTAATTTTGGGTGCAAGTGTTCTGTATTGCTCACGTGAGAGCAGTGGCACGTGATGTCGAGAGCCCCCATAGAGTCTAGACCGCGCAGATGTGAAGGGCCCGGATGGAAATCTGGAGGCCCTCGACATCGCTCGACGTCTCACCCCCGAATGTGCGAGGTCCGTTGGAGTGCTTTTTTGCTCTTTGACACCCTGCATCCTCGAGAGCCATATGACCGTTGGAGATGCTCTAAGTCTCTCTAAGTGCTCCGCTGCACACGCACCCTTTTATAGACCCCCAACATTTGAGAATTGCTCTCGGGGGTCTGTTTGGGAGCCCCCAAAATACGGCCACCCCTGTGGATACTCTTATTGGTGGCCTATAGTCTAGAGTGCGTTTTGTTTAACTGTTGATACAAAGCTTACCGAAAGTTCCTATTTGATTTTGAATCTCGGCCTTCCTGAATTACTCGGAGCGGTAGGGCCGAGAGAAATCACCTGGGGTGAGAGAGGTGAGAGTGTCAGTCCGGATTCGGATTCGTGCTCTTTCGTGCTGCTATGCATTGACTCGTCGCGGACTCGCGATTGGCAATGTTAGCTTCCATCAATTGCCTTGCAACAATGCCGCTTTCACTGAATTCTAATGATGACTTTTTGAAACAACGGATTGTACAGTCCTACTGATCCTACCCTGGACATTTGTCTCGTCCAGGCAGCACTAGGGTGGGAACTTGGAAGGTATAGTCGCCCTCGTGAAAGCTCCGAGAGCAGCGCTGGCAACTTCGGCAACCCTTTGAATGCTCTCGGGAACTCCAATCAGAATCACAAACTTTGAGACGGTGAAACTGCCCACGAAATCTGTAACACGGGCTGATAACATACATACATACTCGTTGGTCCAGCTGTGCCAATCTCAATTCCAATGTGGACCAAAGTTGAAACATATTGGGCGACCAGAGCTCGCTGTGATTTGAAAATTGAAACACTGCAGTTTCAAGATTTTCCACTCTAGGCTTATGGTGCTCATCAATCTTTGAAAGAGTCATCATGTAATGGGCATCAACTCCTCTTGGCATTCAATTTGATACTTGGCGTTGGCAATCTTTTACGTACCTGACGAAAGCCTTCCGATCATTTGGTGAGCTCTTCACGGCTAAAGATCAAGTCGTGGATGAAAGACAATCTGCCTATTAAAAGGGAACTGTGCTCATTTCCTTCCGAACTTCACCCCCTCTCGTGTGCGGCTCTTAACTTGAACTTTAACTTAGTATTCGCTTTTTACGACTTTCTTCATTCAGTACATCCCTCATGAGTTTCATAGCACTATCTCGCGTCGCATCGCGAAAGGTAAGCAGCTGCTCCTCTTACAGACTACAAGCTCACATTCCCCGCTGTTTAGTGATGTCCTCTCCCTTCTCATTGGTGATAGTTTATCAAAGAGCACGGAAGAAAGATTGCAGTGCATTATGTCCAAGTTCCAGTGGCAATCATCATTTTGTTGTTCTTTGCTTACCTCGTGGATTTAATTATCAATCTACTTCCATTCACCTTTCCATCTTCGGTGAGTAAGATTCATCTTGCCTGTTCATTTTGATGTTTCATCCTCATGTATTCATCTACATGTGTCGAGGCAAGAAATTCTCGCCCAGATCCAGTAACCCAACCGGTTACAGAGCACTGACCATCAAAAAAAAATTATCCTCAAACCAACACAGGCAGTCTTCATGATCATCTTGTTCTTCTTCATGATCATAATCCATCGACTTTCACCTAATAAGTTATCAAAATGGCATCATGCTCTTTTCGGTCCAGCTGCAGATTGGGTGTTAGGCAACATGGGTCTATTCTTCACGACCTCTTTTATCCTGTGATTAATTATTTTCTATATAAATTTTCCTCTTCAGATATCTTCAAACTCTCCGCTAATCGGGAAAATCTTGTGAATGTGATTGCTTACTTCTGTTTGATAAAAATGATCTCAGGATTCCGTTGCGAGAAACCATCCCAGGAAAGGAGATTGGCTTGATCGTCGCACTCTTTGGCCCTTCCTTCTTGGCGACCTGGGTAGGAACAGTTGGGATTTGTAAAGCCCTGAATTTTTTTTGGTCTACGGAGAAACCAGAACCTCAAGCACAGTCTGATCTTGAGAAGGCGAATGGTGCTGAGAACGATCAAAGATCTCAAATCACACCCGCCACCACTCAACTCCATACTTTGAGCGGAGCGAACGGAGAGAATAGTGTGCCCGCAACCGGGGGCCAGACCTTGGATCTCACTATGAGTATGACGATGACGATGACGATGGACGCAAATGGAATCGATGATGGGAATAATCTCGAGACAGGAAAGGTTCGTCAGACTAGATTTCTACTTTCTAGATTGTTTGTGCAAACCCAATCATGTAGATCTAATGCAGTTTTTTCAAATGTGCCACTTGCAGCTTCCCGGTGAAAAAGGTTGCACAGATTCAGAAAGTCCAGAAGATGTATTGGTTCGAAGGATGGCAGCTTGGTTCGACCCGATGGTTTATTTCATCGTCTTCCTCATTGGAATCCCACTTTTCTTTACAACTGGAGGTGAAAAACGTAGTCTGCCTTTATTTCTTGGTACAGTTGTCTTGTCTTGGATCTTCAGTCGAAGAGTGATTCCTCGACCATGGCAAAAGGTCTTACATCCGATCTTAGTCACGAGTGGGATTACAATCTTGTTCATTTTTATCTTTGGTGCCATCAAGGGCTTATCGCTCGTCTCTGGTAAGCTACCTGGTTTGTTCGGTTCATTCAAACCATGTTTTTCAACATCTTTAACATAAAAATTGCTGTTTGGTGATAGCTTTGGATGACTACTCGAACGGTAGTACGTATATTGTCTTGTTCAGGAGGTCAAGAGGTTACAATGGGAGTCCACCTGGCTCCGGAGATGTCATGTCCACTATTCTTGTCGCCGGAATTGTGAGTCAATATTTTCGGATGAACCAAATAAGAATCCAAGACTGATGGCTATGCTTATCTTTGTGAATTCCTATCACTCTTCAAGGTTTGTTTAGCTTTCCCACTGTTTAAATATCGAAGCGACTTATTTTCAAATTTCTTTAAGATCTTAGCTGTCCTTATTCCTAATTGTGTGGTCTCATTACTGTTATGGTGTTACTTGGCTCGTGTGATGGGCATTGAGGGAGATCGAGGGATCACATTTGCTGCTCGATTTATGTCAACGCCTTTTGGGATCGAATTCATCAATGCTACTGGAGGTGATGAAACCTTGGTGGTAGTCTTCATTTGCGTCACTGGGATCTTGGTAAGCTCGTGCCTTTCTCGATGCTACTGCCTACTTGATCATCTTACTCATAGCTATCTTAATCTGATTCTCTTATCAAACACACCAGGCGGTACTTGTTCGTGATTACCTTTTCAAGTTACTCAGAGTTCGAATGACGGTAGGCTCTGATGATTATTTCACGGTCGGAATGACCATTGGAGTCATTGCTGGAGCGATTGGGACGTCTAGTTTATTCAACACTCATCCTCGAGCCGCTGCAACTGCTACAGTTTCCTTTGTACTTTATGGGATCATCTTACTTTCACTTGTAGCTGTACCTACGATTGCTAATTATACTGCTAAACTAGCTGGGATGTAAACGTGTTTGGATCTGTTTTCTGTGGCATGTGTTTCCTGTCTCTACATATCTATCTATTTATCTATATATATATTGCATCTGTGTATTTGTATGTTCCAGAGTCATTGAAGCTTATCTTGTTGACTCTGGTCAGTCTAACTAGAATCACTATATCTGTATATATATGTAATCTTTATCATATTATTTTAAGTATTTAATATGCATTTAAAAATCATCATCTTCAGAATCATATCATGTTTTAGAAATTTTGGATGAAAGCTTGAATAAATTCTTTAGATCTCTGATTCGATAAAAACATGTGAGCTTGATTACAAAAAAAATGGATTCAAGTTTCCTTTTTGAAAGTTGATAAGTCAAAAATGTAACATGAAGCTTGGTGTTTGTGAAAGGTTGGTTTGATAATCAGGTTAAGCAGGACCCCGGAGAGCTCTTAATCGAGGTGCATGATGTAAAAACAAATTTGTATACTCACACACTTCACCACAGTTTAGATTGATAAAAATTTGACCAAATCCCTTGCTTCTCCCTCAACCATGCCTAGCCAGGAGCAAATCAGTTTGTTAACTGTGAAATTCATATGTACACAATTGTGAAGAGTTTTTAACGCGGTGTAGAGGCTGTGAAATACAATAAGAAAATCAAATCTTTTACATCATGGACCTCTACAAGAGCTCTCCGGGGTCTTGGTTACCCAGCATTTTACTGATCTCATATATGGGATACAAAGTTAAAACTGGGATTTTTTTCCCAGTTTCCCAGTTTTCAAAATACAGCCAAAAACGCAAACTGGGAAACTGGGAGAACGTGGGAAAGTTCCAAACACAGCCAAAAACAAAAACTGGGAAACTGGGAAAAAAATCCCAGTTTTAACTTTGTATCCTACAAATAGTGAATTAATTCTTTGAATTTACCTTTTGCAAAGTTGTGGCTTCAGGAGTTTTTTTTTTTTTTTTTTTATGCATTGCTTAAAGTGCTTTTTGAGCCGTTAGGCTATCAAACACTACATGTATGTTCCAGCACCAGTAAAACCCCTCTGGCTGTGTCAGGGGAAAGGTAGCTGTTGGCTGTTTCATCTAGGTTACATGTGTACAACGGAAGAAATGGACTAGGGCGGTGAGGTATGGAGTTAGAAATTAATCTTGAGGTTCGGTGAAATTGTGTGGACGGGGTTCTCCTGAGATCCTTGCCCAGACCCATCGGTTGGCAAAACGCCACGTGTTGTTACAGAAGGTAACTGTTGCCTTGAAGGCGCTTGGGTTGGAGAGGAGTCGTTTGTCCATCCTAAGTGTCTTCTGCTCATTGAAGCCTTGTTGTTCAATGGCGCGCTCGAAGGATGCTCGTGCCTGTGTGAAGTTGTTACAAATAAACAGAAAGTGATCAACTGATTTGATCCCCTCTTGGCATTTGCAAGATGGGTTGCCCATTTGTTGGAATCGGTGAAGGTAAGAGTTAAGAGGAATATGCCCTGAGCGTAGCTGAGTGAGGGTCGCAATTTCGTGCTTCCTGAGTTCGTCCAAGCCATCAAGATGCTTCTTCCCATTGGGTTGGTGACCGAGGCGTTTGATCTCGGTTTTGGTGAAGGCTTCGGATTGGGACTTTTGCCATTCCTTGATGGCCGCCAGGAAGGCGGCTGTGTTCGGTACGTTTGTGAACGTACTTGGTAAGTCTCGTTTAGCCAAAGAGTTGGCAATCTTGTCGACAATCTCGTTGCCAGGGATGCCTTTGTGGCCAGGGCACCACCTGATCACGATTCGGAGTTGGGGGTAGCTGTGGAGGATGCACTGTAGTTGCTTGAAAACCGTGTGTCGGTTGTCTAAGGATGAAACAGAGGATGAGTTGGATTTCAAGTCCTTGACAACCCCCTGGTTGTCGAGGACGATGGATGCACAGTGAGTCGCGTGTGTTGCGTGCTCGAGTATTAGTTTGAGACCCAGCTGTACACCGCGGTACTCAGCCTGGTAGATGCCTTGGGTCCTTGCAGGGCCTAATGCTGTTGATGAGCTGCCTTTAGTATTAGCACACCAGGCGGCCGCCGCCGTATTCTTGTTGGGGATGCGCGAGCCATCCGTGAAAATTAGGAGGTGTTGGTTTGAAGGCTTCAAACGTAAGGTATCTGAGATCGCACGTTTTTCGTCCTCTTGCAGCACGGTGGAGTAATTGGGAGGGCGAATGAGCGAGGATGCCGGGTCAACTGGAAGCTGGACCGCGTGATCCTCGAAGTGAGTGTATAGATTGTGTTGAAAAAATTGGTGGAAGGGGTTCTTGTGGCTTGAAGGGGTTGAAAGCTGGGACCTTTGTATGATCTTAAAGAGAGGATGAGAGCGGCTTTTAGTTAATGATCTGGCCATAAAGCTCAGGACTTTACTCTGATGTCTTATTTTCGGCGGGACGAGGTTCATATCGTGACGTAAGAAGATGCTGGGGGTGTATTTCAAGGCGCCCAGCGCAGCACGGGCGCAGGTGTGATCAATAATCGTGAGTTGTTCGATAAAAAACTTCGATGGTTCGGTAGGCATCCATGCCATCACACCGTAGTCGATGGCGGCATGAACTGTTGTTGTCATGAGTGTCTTGAGGAGCTTCGGAGGTATGCCCCAGCCTTGTTTCGTAAGACCTGCGAGGAAGCCGGCGCGTTGCTTGCCTTTGGCTATCGTGTCTAACCTGTGTTGTTTGAAAGAAAGAGCTTTGTCAATCTTTATACCCAGCCATTTGGCAAAGGGAGCCGGTTCCAGGTTTTTCCTGTCGGCGAAGTTAATCGTTGGGATGGCGGCTGGGTCGGTATCACGCAAAGTGAATAAGACCCAGAATGTCTTCTTGGTGTCGAAGATGGCCCCGTGTCTTTTTGCCCATTGTTGTTGGCAAAAAGAAAGTGTTTGCATCTGTGACCTGAGCTGGTGTGTGTCGAGTGCTGAGGATAGGAGTACTACATCGTCCACAAACCCCAGCGCTGTGGCCGTGGGTATGGTGTCCGTGATGCCTAAAAGGGATGAGTTGTAGAGTAAATAGAGGAGGGGTGAGAGCGGGGAACCTTGAGGGAGCCCGTGGTCGAGGGTGAAGGCTTGGGACTCAAAGCCATTGAAGTTGAGGGTGGTAGTGCGTTCGGATAGGAAATCGAAGATGATGTCAAGTGTTTGCGTGTTGACACCCATCTTCTCAAGGGTGTCTAGGAGGCGTGGGTGGTGGACCGAGGGGAAGGCGGACTTCACGTCTGCGAAGAGGGCGCCGACAACCTTGCCCTTCGCCCACTCACCTTTAATCCAAGATACAAGATGGACTAATGCCTCTTGGCTGGACCTGTCTGGTCGACCACCGTAGTGACCAGCGTGTAGTAAGTTGAGTTTTTCAGCCTGCGCCGAAAGATGAATGGTCAGCAATTTTTCATAAAATTTCCCCAACGTCACCAAGAGAGCGATTGGCCTATATGATGATGCCTGGGTATAGTCAGCTTTTCCCGGCTTAGGGATCATAATAGTGGTGGCGCGTTTCCAACCTCGAGGGATGAACCCTGTGATTGTTACACATTGGAAAAGAAATCGAACGTGGGATTTCACCACGTCCCAGACCAATTTCCAAACCCAGTTTTGGATTTTGTCCGATCCTGGGGCCTTGGTGGGGGGGCTGTCATTGACCACAGCCCCTACTGATTCGTTCGAGATGGAATCTAAGAAGAGAGGAGTGATCTCTGTCGATAGTCGTTGTGAGCCTTTGAGAGGGAAGGAGAGGTGGTTTGTGTCGTCGAGATTGCACGGAGCTGTAGCAACACAGGTCGCAGAGAACAAGGCTTCTGCCTTCTCTTCGTTCGAGGTGCATGTCCTGCCGTCAGATGTGATGATCGTGCTGACAAGGGAGGATGGCTTTCGGCCTGAAGCTATCCTCCTTGCCTGGAAGAGGGTCTGGTGATCGAGTTCCAATAAGTACTGTCGCCAAGAGCTTTCTTTGGCCTTGTCAACAGCCTTGTTGAAGATGTTTTGTGTTTTGTTGTAGGCCGCTCGGTTCTCCGGGGTGTGGTGTTTCCGTAAAGTTCGTCTTGCCTTTGCCGTTGCTCTTCTGAGGGGCTCGAGAGTTTCAGGACGCCACCAAAGCTTGTGCTTCATGTTAGTTGATTTAGGGGGAGAGTTATTGTTGAGGGCGTCGGTGACAGCCTTCCGCAACAACTCGTCGAATGTGTTGATGTCGTCGCGAGTGAGCAGAGGGTGGAGTTTGGGAAGGGACGTCATAAGTTCCATTTTAAGTAGAACCGACTCTACCTTCTTCCAATTTTTCCTCCCCGACTTTACATCACTCTTACCTGGTGTTGTCCGAGTCGAGAAACAGATCACCAGAGCCTGGTGGTCCGACTGGTGATTGAGTATATCCTCGTTGTCGATGAAGCACGCTATCGTGGCCTCATCGAAGTCCTCATTGACCCACACCTGGTCAATGGAGGTGCCTAGTGTGTCTTCGCGGTGCAAACCAAAAGTGGGTTGGCCCTTTGGTGATCGTAAGTTGAGGTTCCACTCCGTCATCATCGTGATCAGGAGGTCAGCGTCCTTGCCAAAGGTCGAGCTGTGGTCTGGGTTCCACAGTGGGGAGTGTAAGTTTGAATCAGTTGTGCAAACAACTGGTAGTATTAGTGTTTCGAGGTTTGTCGTTTTCAAGATGTCGGTGAATGCAATAAATCCGTCAAGTGTTTTTTGTGGGTTGTATACGCTTGCCACTAAAAACTCGAAGCCATCAATCGACAGGACGCTGGCAGCGACATTCCGTGACGTATGGTGGATTGGATTTATTTCTGGATATAGGTCTTGTCTCACGTAGAGACAGGCACGAGGCCTGTCAGTTTCAGTGAGAGTCTTGGGGGTAGGACATATTAGCGTCCAGTTTGTCTGGTTAGTGGGGAGGTTATCAAAGGGATTGACATAGGGTTCTTGAATAGAGATGATGGAAAAAAGATTGGTTAAGTCTGAATTAAAAAGTGAAAGTGTGACGTATTTTGAGTGATTGCAGTTCAGTTGTAGAATCGAAGCTGTGTTCTGCATTGAAATTTGTTCTCGTATCCGTTGCTCTAACATTGGGCAAGGGGCGAGTTGGGCTGTTCTAAGATGACTATGTTAGGCGAGCCACTTGGGTTGTGGGGCGGGAGTTGGCTAGCAATCCTTGCTCCACAAGTAGAGGCGAATGGGTGGTGAAGGAAATCAGCATGATTCTCTTTAAACAACCTGGGGAGGTCCGCATTTGGGTCAGCTTTGAGTTTACACCTGGCACAGGCTGTACACTTCAAGGCTAACAAGCCTTTGACTGGGCAAGTGTGTGCGTGATGTGGGCCAGCGCATGTTGGGCACATAGGGGGGATTGAGCAGGCTGCCGCTGTGTGCCCCAAACCTTGGCAGTTGAAGCAGCGGGTGGGAGGAGGTCCACTGAGCTCGGTACGGTGACGACCTCTGCCCTGCCAGACCTTCGTCTTGGCAGCAAGGGTTGCTTGACTAAGAGTCTTGAACCCTATGAGCAGGGACGAGTGACGTTTATTGGTGTCTGCACCAGTATCCTTTTTAAGCCATCTGATAAAGACAGCGTCGTCTAGAAGAGATCCATTACACGTTTTCAGAAGATCAATATCTTCTTGCCGTGACGGATTGAAGGTGGTAGGTATGCCGTGGACTATTACCGCGTGTGACTCCTGCTTAATCGCAAGATTCGGTGAGATTTTGCTCAGCCAGTCCTTCTCTTGATTGCGAAGGGCTTGAGCGTGGCGCTGTGAGTCTAAATAAATGACGAGATCACCCGACGGGTGACGGTGGACATTTCTAACCTCAATGGTGTCAGTGTCATCAGGCTTGAGCGATATTTTGCTCGCCTTCAGCTCCAGATTGAGAATTTTTATCAATTCTGGGACGGATTTCTCAGCACCCGCTATCTTTGCGGGGTCCAGTTGGTTGAGAGTGATCGCGTGGTCGGCACGAGGGCGGTAGCCCGGCTTTGGTTGAGCACGGGACCTGGCCTGTGTGGCTCCTTGGGGAGGTGAGGCGTTGGGCGCGTGTTTAGACGTCGCTGACGCATATGTGGTCTTGGTTGGGGCTTTCTTCCCGCCCGCTGGTATTGAATGGCCGTCAGCCACCAGCTTAGCGATGTGTTCTGATAGAACATCAACGCGTTCGGCGATGGTCGAGACTCGAAACTCAAACGCTGACGTGAGAGCAGAGTTCGGGTCGGTAACTGTCTTGCGCGCCGGCTCGAACACAGTTCGACTTGCTGCCTCGATGCCTGCCTGTTCCTTGATCAGGCCGGTTAGCAGGAGAATGTCTGCTGCAGATTCAACATCGACTTTGATCGAGTTGGTCTTCTTAGACTTGGGGACGAGGGTAGCCTTCGTGACCTCGATCAGGCGTTGGATGAGTCCGTCAAGGGGCCTTGACGAAGTCGTAGTGCCCCCTGGAAATAATTTGGCGATACGAGCCGAGCGTGGGGTGGTTGAGAGCTCATCAGCTTCGATGAGAGGGCAGATCGGTGGAGTAGCGAGACGCGTCCTTTTTCGGTCGCGGGAGAGTGGAGTGGCCTCAGACGATCCTCCAGTCGAGAGAGGAGGGAGGACGATCTTCTTGAGAGCGACCGATAGACGCGTAGAAGGAGCTGAAGGCGTTGGGAGAGCCTTCGTCGACGCTGGTGTCGGCGGTTCGGTGGGACCCAAAGCGTCCATCGCGTCGTCGTACACCGATGAATCGTCCCGAGGAGTTGAGACCACTTGCTGACCAGGGTCAGGAGGCTCGATATCCATTCCCGAGAACTAAAAGGAAGGGAAAGGACGTGAGAAGGGGAGGAAAGGGGTGAGGGGTTGGTGAAGTTTGTCGAAAAAGTTAGGAGAACGCGGTGGATGACTGCTTGCGCAGTCACGGAGGTGGTCACGTGATCAAATACGAAAATTTGGTACGGGACAGAATCCTCCGGCTTCAGGAGTTGCATTACTTTATGCACCTCACTGAAGCGCTTGATGTTTGTTTCTATTTACAACTTACAAGTGAATATATAGGGGTTTGAAAACACTCTTGAACATCTTCCACAGGTGCTTCAATTTGTAAGTATTCAAAGGACAATATCATACTTTCTTGAGATTTCATTTCAGAACATGAATGTTTAAGTGATCATTGTTTTATTTCATATTCGTTTATACTGTTTAGCTAGTGAATGTGTGTGTGAATGGAGTAAACAGGAAGAGTGTTCTGAGCGGTCATTTCGAAATGGATGATGATGAGAAATGAGAAAAGTGGTTAGAGAGATGAAGCGAATTAGGAAAAGAGTGAAACCGAGTGATGAGTGATGAATCGAAATGGTTAGGTTGAGTGCATAGGCTTAATTGAAAATCATTAATAAGCTGATTGAATCTGAGTAAGTTTCCAATTTAAGAGAGAGAAAGGAAGAAGATGAATTACCTAATCAATCGATTAAAGAAATCATCATCAATCTATCATCAACTCAAACTAACTTGTCATTCATTCAATCATCACCATTCATTCTTCAAACCATCATCAGTTTACCATCAACATCACCATCAACATCGACATCAAATGTCATCATCATCTGCTTCCAAGCCATTATTATTCGATCGAAATCTAGGTTTTGAATCGAATGGAGATTCATCATCATCATCTAATTCTTATCAAAGGTTTACTAATCCGATCATCAAATCAGATAACGATCAAAGAGATTATCAAATCATCAAACTCAATAATCAATTACAAGTGATCTTGATTCATGATCCTAAGGCTGACAAAGCGGCGGCTGCTCTATCGGTCAATGTCGGTCATCTCTCCGATCCACCTCAACTACCTGGTCTAGCTCACTTTTGTGAACATTTGTTATTCATGGGAAACAAAAAAGTTAGTCATCTCTAATCTAATTCACTAATTCACTCATTCACTAATCATTCATTCACCACATCAGTATCCTTCTGAAAACGAATACTCTGAATACTTGGCAAAACATTCGGGTTATTCAAATGCTTTCACAGGAATGGATGATACGGTTTATTACTTCGAAGTTCATCCATCAGCCTTAGATGGAGCTTTAGATCGATTTGCTCAATTCTTCATCTCACCTCTCTTTACGGAAACATGTACTGAAAGAGAAATCAGAGCAGTCGATTCAGAAAACAGTAAGAATTTACAATCAGATCATTGGAAGTTATTTCAATTAGATAAACATACTTCTTCACATGAACATCATTCGTTTTGGAAATTTGGAACTGGCAATCTACAAACCTTATGGGATCAACCTATCTCCTTAGGCATTAATATTAGAGAAGAATTAATTAAGTTTCATTCAAAACATTATTCTTCAAATCTGATGACTTTAGCTGTTTCAGGTACAAATTCGATTCAAGAATTAACTCAAATGGTCTTACAACACTTTTCAGAAATTCCAAATAAAGAAATTCTACCTGATCAATTTCATGGTTCACCTTATACCGCAACCGAATTGAAAAAAATCATCTTTACTCAATTAGTTAAAGATAATAATTTATTAGAAATCACGTTTCCTTTACCTGATCAAGATCCGTTTTATGATACTCAACCTACTAGTTTTATTTCTCATTTTATTGGTCATGAAGGCGTGGGTTCGGCTACTAGTTATTTAAAGAAAAAAGGTTGGGTTCGTACTTTTCAATGTGGTCCGGGTGGTGGTGCTACTGGATTTGATTTGTTTAAAATCACTTTAGATCTCACGGCTGAAGGTTTATGTAAGTGAATTTCTAAACCACTCTTTTTTGATCTATTCACAAAACTCATCTCATCTTCTTTGGCTAGCTCATTACAAAGAAGTAGTCCAAGTGATCTTTGCATACCTTGATCTCCTAAGATCCACCCCACCACAAGAATGGTCATTTCGAGAACAAGCTCAATTAGCCGAGATCCGATTCCGATTCAAATCACAATCCGCTCCGGGTCAATATGCCACCTCATTAGCCACTTCATTGCGAAAACCATGTCCACGTGAATCGATCTTATCATCTTCATATCTCACTAACAAGTTTGATTCGAAATTGATTCAAGAGACGATGGATTTGTTGAGACCGGAATCTTGTAGGATCGTGATTGGATGTCAATCCGGTCGATTTGAAAATCAGGTCAACTTAAACTTAATCGAACCTTGGTACAACACACCTTATTGTATTCAAGACTTTCCGAAAGATTTGTTTGATTTGGATGCCATTCGATTGATTCGTGAATCTGGTGCATTAAGTTTACCTCCACCTAATTCGTTTATCTCAACGGATTTCACGGTAGATAAAGTGGATGTTCCTGTTCCCAGTCGGAGACCTCATTGTATAAGAGATGATCAGTTTGGTAGACTTTGGCACAAGAAAGATGATCGATGGTGGGTTCCTAGAGCTTCGATTGTAGTGATGATTCGAAAGTAAGTTTAGGATTTCACCATCTTGTTTGTTTTTTTCCCACCACAAGTTTAAAGGAATGAATTTGATGAAAGTTTGTTTTGATAGTCCGATTATAGATCAAACGGTTCATAATATCATTAAGACTCAATATATCACCAAGTTATTAAAAGAATCATTAAATGAAGAATTATATGAATCTGAACTAGCAGGATTATCGTATAATATTTCGTATGATTCAGATTCGATGATATTTAATTTAGATGGATATCATCAAAAACTTTCGGTCTTGTTTGAATATGTTTTAAAAGGATTAAAGAATTTGAAAGTCGATCGACAAAAGTTTGAACTCGTTAAAGATTTTCAAATTCGTAGGTATCAAAACTTTATGTTGGAAGGTCCTGTTCGCATTGCTGGGTATTGGATTGAAGCCGCTTTGAATGATTTGCATTATGGCTATGAAGAGAAATTGATGGCTTTAGAAGGTGGGTCTGATCCTTTTTTTTTTGATTTGATTTGATTTGATTTTGATTTGATTTGTGATGGATTGACATTTTTGGGTGTTTTTTTCTTTGGGTTTGTGAATAGTCATCACACCGGAAGATGTTGAAGAATTTATTCCTGAACTTTTGAAAAGAGGATTTGTGGAAAGTCTTGTACATGGGAATTTAAATGAAAAGGTAAGTTTGAGTTTTTTTTCTAGATTGTGATTCATTTTTTTCTAGATTGAATGTTTGATTGATGTTTTTGGGTATTTTTAAAGGAAGCGATTGAGATAATAGAATTACCTACGAAGATTTTAGATCTCAAACCGGTTAAAAGTGATGAATTGAGAAAATCACATTCATTGAGGATTCCCAAAGGTAAGCTCGTTAGCCAAACTCCATGAGGCTCGATTGAGATGAGTGCTAAAAGAAAGAATGAATTCCTAGGCACGAATTTGGTTTATGAGAGAGACTTGATGAATCCATCGAACTTGAATAGTGCAGTGAATGATTTTATAGACATCGGAGACATCACATGTCATTCGACTCGAACCAAACTAACACTCTTATCACAATTAATCAATGAACCTGCCTTTAATCAATTGAGGACGATTGAACAATTAGGATACATGGTTTATACTTATTTGAGAAGATCAACAGGACAGATTGGATTGAATTTGACGATTCAATCTGAACGGGATCCAAAGTTTATTGAAAGTCGAATTGAAAGTTTTTTTACTTGGTTTGGTGATGTGAAATTAAAGGAAATGAGTGAAGAAGAATTTGAAGATCAAAAGATGAGTTTGATTAATAAGTTATTAGAAGATTTTAAAAATCTTTGGGAAGAGTTGAGTGTTTTTTTTTTTGATATTTTCATCAGATAGGCTGAGTTTACGTTTTGTTTATTGATTTGTTGTGGTTTCTTTTTTTTTCTTTTCTAGAGCATCACATTATTGGATTCATATTCATTCGGGATATTATGCATTTGAACAAAGGTATAAAGATGCCGAAATGATTCAAAAGATTACCAAATCTGAAATCGAAACGTTTTATCAAGAATATCTTAATCCGAAATCGATTGAACGATCTAAACTTTCGATTCAAATCAAATCACAAAACGTACCAGTTCCGATTGAAAAGATTGAAAGATTAGGATTAAAAGAACGTGTTGGACAAAAGAAGATTGGAGAAGATGAATTGAATAGATTGATTGAAGAGATGGGATTGAAAGTTGAGAAAGAGTTGGGATTGGAAAAGAAAGAGGGATTCGAAGGTGGTTTGCCGGTTTTGGTTCTGGATGGGATTGATGGATTGAGGAATAGGTTGGTTAAGAGTACTTGTGCTATGCCTCATCCTGATTGGAAAGCTTGATGGATGAAGATCAGAGATCTTTTTTAAAAAAAAGTATAAATATAAAAAAAAAGTCTAAGTTTATTTGAAAAAGTTTTTGGTTTTATTGTGTGTGTTAAATAAAATAAGATACTTTTCTGCTTTTTTTTGGATGATTAGTTTCTTAATTAGTTTTTCTTTCAAGAAGAACAAAAAAGGGTTGTTTTGGGTTGTGTTTATGTTTATGGGAAAATCAAAATCAAAAATGTGTATATAGGTTTAGAAAATTATAGATTATAATTATAATTCATTTTTTTTTGGTTTTCTTATGATTTTTATTTAGAGTAAGTGAAAAAAAATCATTTAAGATGAGTATATATTTGTTCTTCATGAATTCATACATCGGATTCGAGGTGGTTTAAGTTTTTTCATATTTGCTTATTGGCTTCTTTCCTACATCAGAAAGGTGACGAAAATGTGGATTCTTATAAATTTTGATCCAATTTTCTTGCAATATTTGATCAAATTAGCCGTTAGCCGTACATCTGGGGCATAAAGTCGTGAAAATCAACTGTAACAAAAATTAGACGATCCTGGGCAAATATGTAAGGAGAATCCTGATCATCGCTTGATCAATGTGTCAAGGAAGGGAACTCTCTATCTCGTGAAACCGATGAAATTTTGAGAAATGAGGCTGGGTTTTTTAATTTTCGGGAGGTATCTAGGTATGTGGTCAAAGACTCCTAGCTTTTATTGACAAAAATATCCGGATGAGAAGTTGAAGATCCTAAGAGAACCATCATTTGAAGGATTAATTTCTTTCACACCTACTCAAAATTGAACACATCAACTTTTTTCTTGGTGAATGCTTGAGGACAAGTTCAGTATATGTCAGTGGAATCGGGTATCTTGCCATGCTTATCTGTCTCTCTATCAGATCGATTCGCGAAAATTCAAATGGGGATACATAATCTCACGAAAGAAAGCAAGAAGTTTGGCATAGTCTTAGAGCACTGAAGTTTCAGCTGCGTCCCTATCTTTTGCCACTTGCATACAGGCAGAACGTTGTTCATTACGTGCACCGTAGATAGTCATAGAAAATATCCAGAATTTTAAATCCGCTCAAGATCGTTTTGCGTGTCTTGTTTGATATAAGGCTCTTAAATTTTTGTGATTTTGTGAAGCATTTCGACTTCCTCCGAGTACGGTAAATCGTGGTCCATCAACCGCGCAACATGGAATCATCAAGAGGTAAGAGTTATATCATAAATTCTTCAAAGCTTGTACCTTTGCAAGTTAAAGGCCTATATGATTTCTGAGCTCAGCGGATCGGTCTGTCAGTGATGTCATTCAAATAACTCGGTTATGAATCGCCACGGTCATGAGAATTGGCGGGAAAGGACCAGGTGAGCAATTTGCATTCCCAGAAGCTTCATTTCTTAACGGCTCAGGAACAGTCGCTGCGATTATAGGTTCAGAGGTAGAAGTATCCAAACAAAGGTCAATTTCTTTGAACGAGATGTCAAGAGATGGCGCGTTTAAAGGGCAAAATTCATTGGTTCACGGTATAGTTGTAGTGGTCACGGGGTGCCTGAAGGGAGAACGATGCACTGGTGATCAGTCTGGAATCTCTGGCTGGTGAACTACTTAAGCAACCCATTTCCTCTTCGGTTCCCCCAATTCCTCCACCAAAAATCTTCAATCTCTCTTGCACCTCACGCAACATATCCTTCTTACTTATATCCTCCTTTAACAAGCACCTTTCTATCAATTTATTTATTCCCAACTCTTGCGAAATCAACTTTGAATTCACAAAACCAAAACACATACATCTTCTATACAATGTCAAACGGAATGTTTAATTCAAACCCATCCGTGACCTATATCATCGACCCACGATACCGACCCATGCAGGAAGTTGTCCGCACCACACCTACTGCTAATCACCAGGTTGTTGGCGTTTACCAGGCTGGAGCGCAAGCAAACCCACAGCAGGTGAGTCATCGGTATATGTTTCAAGTATCTTGTGGTATAAGTATTCATAGCTCGATTGCACTGTCTCTCAAGATCTACTACATGCAGAACTCGCCCAATCCGCTTCCTCTACAGCAGAATCAGAACTACATCAACTACGCTCATAACCACGCACAAATCGGCACTCATACCCAGAACCACGCCCAGAACCCCGTTCAGAAGCGCGTGAAGCTGAGCCACCCTGAGGAGACCCCCGCCAAGATCTGCAAAGAGAGCTCTCCCCAGATCGTCCTCCAGAAACGGGCCCAGAGGCCAATCCGAGGGGTCAAATTCGACCTTGGCCCAAGCCGCCCAAGCCATCCGAAGCACCTTCCCCGGGCCCCAGGCCCAGCGAAGCGCCTTCGCTCATGCCTCGCAAAGCACCTTCGCCAGCCCCCCGTGACGGATCAAGCTGATGAGGAACCCGATCCTTCGACGACTTGGAAACAATCTTTGAAACACCTTGTCGATGATGTCGTCTTTGATGGCGAAGATGGCTATTCCCCGGAATTCCATATGAAGGTTCTGGCTGCGACTTCGTTTATTGATGAATTGTTGAGTCCTCCTTCTGCATCTACTAGTTGAGGTAATCGGATTGGTGAGTCATTTTTACTTGAGTGAATGATCTTAGTTCCACAGAGCTCACTTACTGAACGAGTTGATTCTGCATTGTTCTTTATAGGTACGGTGCGTTGTTGAGGTATAGTCTCATTGGATACCCAAAGTGATCTTGTGGTCTTAGGAATCCAGTAGTGTTGTTTTACTATCTTGAATATCATTTTTGTTTCATCTTTTACTCAGTGGTCTCATTGTTCGAGTTGTTGTAACATGATTTCAATTTTTTATCTAGTTTTTTTTTATCTCAAAGTTTGGTTAATTCATCTAAACCGGGAAACGAGGAATGTAGTTTGTAGCATGTTTTGTTTCGTTTATTATCTTGTCAATTTGTCAACATCGTTTTCTTGTATCAGTATTGTATTTTCATGAGGCTCTACGTAGGCCTCGTTAAAAATTGCTTAATCACAGAATCACTCATGATGAATCAAACATGCCTCTTGAACAAACATCATCATATCAGATATTTCTCAAAGATATGAGCATTTCCAGAATTTGTTGGTCATCCCCATAGCACTTCAAAATTATGAAGCCGAGATTGGACCATCGGAGGGCTTCTTGCGATTTAAGACGGTCAATGAACGGGCACAGCTTGTACCTATATCTCGCAATGCAATCAACTCTGCACAAAATTATGGAGTAGCTACCTCCAGTTTTACAAGCAATCAAAAATGTATGAGGTGAACCTTAGAAATTGAATTTCAAAATATCTTTCCTTTCAAAAACTCAAGCCCAACAAATTACTAAAGAAACAAAAAGAAAAGAATGTATCGTGATAAGATCAATATGCAGTTTTCTTCTTGATTAGCTTTGAAAAGTTTCCTAAACTTACAAAAATGGTCCACAATCATCATTGATCAGTTGAAACAGCTCTCATCTTTATATAAACCAATTCACTGTATCCACCAACTTGAACATAGATACTTTGGCACGAGTACTTTAATCTTCCTTCTTCCATGTTACTTTTCAGATGAAGTTTTCAAGAATAACCAACAACCAAAACAAAATGTTATTAGCCCTTATATTTGCTCACTTTAAACCAACATAAAAATACTCAACTCGGTTAATCCAATCTGATAATGGCACTTGCTGTGTTTAGATCTTGTTGGAAAAACTGAAATTTGAACTTTTTCATTCTTTCTACAATCTTCAACATATTTAAAAAATTAGTTGTAGCTTATCTAATTGAAGAATTTGTTTGAAATTGAATTGAAGAGAATTAAGTTAACTATGTGTAGGTACCCCAGCCTTGGGCCATGCTTTTAGCAAGCAGAGGGACTTATGGGTTACATATCTCAGTTTTCTACAATCACCTTCTTGGTGGAAGAAATTGATAGTAAAAAAACCTTTGTCATAGTGATTACAAGGTTTGTTGGTTAGACTCAATCATTATCATTCCAGATCTTCTACATCTTTCTGTCTTCTGAGTTTTTTGAAATTCTCATCAAAATCAAAAAAAGTTGAAATTCATGAGCTCAAGATTTGTATTTTTGAAGTTTCAAAAATCTGGATTGATCTGTGTTACTGAAAATGATGAAGTTAATGTACATAGCTAATTTTGAGATTTGAAAGATCATGTAGCAGATTGTGGTGAAGTAATATCTGGGGATCAAGAGGGGTAATACTAAAAGGTTCAACTTTTGGTTTTGAGTAAGGTATTTGGGAAAGATTTCAGCTGTTTCTTACAACACCATCAAAAATGAACCCTGATTCAGACCTATCATCTTCTGAACTAGAAGACCCAAAGAGCAATACGCCGGATTCTCATAAACCTGCTGAGTACTAACTAATGAAGATACGGGATTATCCAAATGAGCTTGAAATCTTGCTAAAATATTTCCTTGAAAGCCTCCTGGCACGTAATTCAAAGTGTTTTTATTGGATATTCAGTTCAACAGATTTTTGATGAACTTATTTTGGTTGATTTGAGAAGTTCAAAATTGGTTTTAAGGTTTACATAACATGACATATGTAACATCACCCTGCAGTCTTTTTTTGAAGTTTCAAATTGATCAATTTTGATGTCAATAGCAAGTTTGGATTTTGATGAGAATCAAAAAAAACTCAGGAGACAGAAAGGTGCAAAAAAAAGTTGAATGAAAAGAATTGAGTCTAACAAAAAAAAGTTGTAATTGATGGCAAAAGTTTTCATTTGATATCAATTTCTCCCACCAAGAGATGTTTGTACTTGTGCATTACAATTTATAACACCTAGAATTTTATTACAAGAGGGTCAAATCTTTCTTTCACTTGCCTAGCTTGTGCTTAGGTGAGGGAAAGTAGTATAGCGGGAGTTGAGTTCTGCTGTCAAGGATAGTTCTCTCTACTCTGGAACTCTCCTCTCTGCGGGACTCGGTATTGGAGGAGGCTCTCAAAGGCGTCTCTTGTAGAGACTTCTGCAATGGCTAAACCTCTCCGTTCAGGAGAGGTGTTGCTGATCGCAGACCCTTTGATTGTCTCTGATTTTTTGCCTTGCCTTGCAAGGTTAACCTGTAGGGTGGGCGGGGGGCAAAAAATTAGATAGTAAAGTTTTATAGATAAGTTATAATTTACTTGTAAATAAATAAATTGTAACTGTGGATAGTGTAAGGTTAAAAAGGAAAATTCAAGAGATAAATGAGATGAAGTGGAAAGAAAGTGGGAAGACAGGAAAAGAGATATATCTTTACCATTTCACTAGAACATCTGTGTATTGATTCAGATGTCTCTTCCTATTTGGATCTCCATGGGATCCTTCTTGGGGTTTTATTTCATCTACATATATCTCCTTTGGTGTATGTACTCCTATGAGGTTACTCTATCCATGGACAAATCTAGCTCAGTTTGCCTCAAGCAAAAGGCTATGACCAAGAAAACCCAGAGAACCCCTTGTAAGTCCATCTGCTTGCTCAAGCTTGCAGCTCACACAGAGGGACTTAGCCAAGTTAGTGAAAAGGAGCAATTCTCAAGTTTTCTTTTTTGTTTAAAATTATAGAAATCTCATTCATAAGATAAGGGATGGGAGAAAATTGCATCCAGATGTTTACACCCAATGATTAGGTGTAAAAGAAATGAAGTGTAAACATCATCTTAGATGGTGTAATCTTGAATTTTACACCTAATTTTTTTTGTGTCAGTGTAGATGAATTGAGTGCAAAACATTGAGTGTAGAGTTCATCTTGCCAGAAGGGAATTTTAGTTCTACACCCGGAATTTTGCACTGGTTAAAGAAGAGGTGTAAATAAATACAGGGTAAAATTCACCTGGCTGGCTGGCTGACTGGCCTTTTGAAATTTACAGACATACACTGTGTCCTTATGACAGTCTCTTGACAACAAGCGCACATGGACTGCTTTTGAGGCACAAAGGCGACTTGTGTGCGCTTGTCTACCGGCAAACACCACACAGACATGTTGATAAATGACTTAAAGGGAATCTGTAGGAATGCTTGGGGGTTGGCATTTCAAGAAGCTGCACAACCATGGTATCACCATTGCACAGCTATTAGATCCTGATGTACCCAGGATTACTGGTCCTTCACCTCACACCAGCTGGGTATGTTACACTTTCCTACCATTCAAAGAAGAACAGAAGACATCAGAAGATTCTTTACAAGTTCAATGACTTTATTCTCCAAAGCTTTATCTTTGATTCCTCTGTTGATGCACATGGATTTTTTGCCTCTGGGAGTTGGTCTACCCTCACCTGAGATTCCAATAGAATCATAGAAAGATTGGATGATTGAAACCAATCAAGAAGTTGACAAGCATTCAAATCCAAAGGAGCTAGTAGAAATGGACAACAGCAAACCTCTCTCAAGATCAAACTGCAGGTTCCTGCTTTTCTCAAAGCCACAACACCACATATGTCTAACCTGACATACATCCTAATGATGCTGTTCCTCTCAATTCACATTTTTCTGCTTTGTTTGAATTTTATCTTTCAGAAAATAATCAGAGGAAGAACCCAGCAGCTCTATCTGACAAGGAGAAGGAGCAGAAGTGTAAGGCAGCTGCAGAGAAGCGCAAAGCTTCCAAAATGGTTAAGACTGATTCTTCTTGATCTTTCTATACATTTTTTCTGTTGTGTATTTTCTCTCACTTTCTATTTGTTTCCTTTGATGCGTGTGATATATGCGCATGATATTGTTGTGGCAGGTACTCTCTGTTTAAACAGTAGTCTATTCAAAGTACCAAAACAGTGAGATGATGAGCATTGTGATTGATGTGAAGCCTTCTGGAATCCTATTTTGTTGTTCAGCCTCATGCAACAGCAAGGTAACAAACGGCAAGGTTGTTCTCATACTATATCACATCAGAGAAGCCTTCTCCTTCACCAATATTAATCACAAATTCTCACTTAGTCTGGTCTCACTGCTCTTTTTCATTTCTAATTTTCTCTCTCTCATATCCATTTATCCAATCTTACTCATGTCTCTAATCTCTTAATCCAATTCCTCTGTGGCAAGTGGTATACTCTCCAGATTCTTCAGTTTTGACTGTTCTTTTATTCTGATAGGCACAACTGTTACTTTTCGATCTTATCTTTGAGTGGTCATATTTTTCATGTCATCTTGCTCACAGAGCGTTCCTTCGATGAAGATTTTCTTCATCCAGAACACATGGTGGATTACAAAGCCCTCTGTCACTGTGATATTACTCACAAGGAACTCATGCTAGTATTGGTCATCATGAAGGCAGTATATATTTCTCGTTAGAATCACAGATTGTAAACAAAAATTCCAAAATTCCCTGGCCCATCATCACACAGTCAATTTCAATATGAAGCCGATATGAAGAATTCTGAATTGACTTTTTAAAAATGAGTGGCATAGACTATGGATAGATGTATGGTTAATTGATATCTTTGAAGGATATGATTGGAGAAAATGATAAAAGAATGAATTGTGAAAGAAAAACCCAAAACATAAACTCTACATTAAGAGCTGAAATTCAAAAAGATGTTACCAGACATATGACTCGAATTCATGGATATAGATATCATACTGAGACCTCTTCACTAGATTTGTGATATACAGCCACAGGTACTGGAATCTCTGGCATCACAATGTGAGTATCTTGATGAGCTAGATTAGTCCTATATAGACTGCATAAGATCAAAAATAAAGCACTTTGAAAGGTGAAGAAACATTAGTTTTCTAACAATCACAAACTATAGAATTCACTCTACTTACGTATTTCCCAAGGTTGAGATAACACCACCTATGCCCTACAAGGTTGTGAAAAAAGGATTAGAGAAATGACAAAAAAGGAACACTTTCAAAGCAAGATGATCAAATTACAATACGACTGATAAGCCAAAAGCTAGAATTATAAATAAAATCACCCTTGTGAACCAAGCTTGTCTATGTAGAAGAAAATCAAGAAGAGAGGAAATCAATTACTCAATCATCAATCTTGACTTTCAAGAAATCACATACCTCACAACTGACTAAGATCAATAATAATAAGATAATTGTGAATTCTAATAAAGTATTTGAAAAGACTCCTTCCTGTTGTTTTTTCAATGAAGATTCTAATCCTTCCTGATCATTAAAGCTTCGAGATAATAGGAAAAGGAATGGAACATAAACCTAATAGAGAATCAAACATAGAACATTAGAAATTGAGCACTATATAATGTAATTCAGATGGATTTAAAACTTACCAAAAGAACGATACCACATATAAATAGATAAGAATCTGATCCTAATGTAGTATAGTATTCCAAAAGATCCTAATCAAAAAAAGACTAATTTGTCATTCAAGGTGAACTTGTGGGATTGCTTTGAAGAAAGAAACTGACAACGTGATGAAGAACCGACCAGTGTGAAACGAGCTGAGGTATTGTTTGTGTCACGCTACATTTCACTAGGGAGCAGCTAGGTGCCAAATCCCGGTAAATGTCAATGATACCCGTCACCATTTTTCTGATATGTTGATATTCCATGGTAACTTGATAGAATGAGATGATGATCTGAACTATGTAAGATATAAACATAGATTCAGATGGTGTATCTCATCCCACACCGCATCAAATTTGAACGCATAGCTGACCAGCTGGGGCAAAGAGAATGATCACCAAAAACGTATTCATTGCCCATGTCACAGTTTTTGAGAGCACTTGGCCTCTTTGGTTCTTACGTCGTAGCGCATCCAATGCGCAATGGCAGATACATAGCCACAGAATTACTGAGTGACCGTTGGTTTGATATGGGAATGTTGTTCAGTGTGTGATTGAGAATTTGAAGAAGATCAAACACACTCACCGCTAGTATACAAGATCAATTCAAGTCAGCTCGCGAGATGATGAGGTAATCTTGATCGGAGGCTCACCTAGCGCATATAACTGTAAGTGTGAGTTTAATGCCGAGTAAGAAGTTGGGCCATCCTTGGTCCAGTTGCCCAGATTGTACCAATTCTTCACAAATGATTTCTGATAATGCAACTGGTTGATAAAAGTATATGTTAGATCCGTTTGCTAAAGGCTAAAAGAAATTGGAAGAAGTAAGCATACTTATACTATATAGAAAGTAGCATAATCCACAATGGTTTGCACGATCAAGTTGTAAGAGTCCCACTATCAGAGAAAACAGGTCATTCATCTAAATCGAATTTCAAACATTATTCACAGTCACAAGCCACTTACTAGAATTCAATCCTATATGGTACAATCTCTTTGTTTTTGAGCGAACGTAAAGAACATAAATCGATTGAAAGAACATCCTTGATAGATATTCAGGTCAGATTGTCAATGAAAAACATCAAAGTTTAATTCATTTTAGATATGCAGTTATTTTGATCAGAAAAGAAGGCATTCTCACATCAAGAATGTTACGGCATACACACGTTGAAGATAACGTGACCAAGATGGTAGAGGATATGGCTTTTGATATCGAGTATGAAAAGTTAAAGTAGGAAAAGTCGTTATGTAAGATTGCAAGACGTACGAGAAGGAAAGTAGCGAGACAATCCGCTGCCGCCTGATATGGGTTTGCATTTGATGGCAAATGTGTGATGAAGTTGATCACTTTATCTTCGATGATTCGAGACATGGTCAGTAGAAGATTATTGATGTTTAACAAAAGAATGTAGTACAAGACAACTGGAAGAAGATGATTGAACAACTTCAAGGCCTTTTGATATTCATCATAGGTCGAAGCATTGAACTCACGCAAAAGTTATAGGCATAATGAAGATCTTCACTTTCCATCAGATCATCACAATTTCAAAGCCTATGCGACTATGGGTTGTCAAAGATCAAATGTTTTTCTCCACAATTACTTCAAAGCTGTTTCAGAATAAATCTTCTTCCTGTTGTTCTCGATGATTCTTTTCATATTCGCCATTAATCGATACTCTGCCCGTCTCATCTGGGTTATTTATCCCGATTGGGATCAGAGTTGATCTCATGAAGAGTTGAAGCTGGGTTCATGGAAGCGATGTCATTCAACTTCAGGCTGCGTCATCAGCCATTTCCGCGCCTTTTGCGCTTTTCCTTTTCGCGCTTTTCCTACCAGATTGAAAACCACGGACATGAAAGATGAGAATTCGGTAAAAAGTTTAACTATATATACAATATTAACAAAATGCCAACTGAAGGCTGTGCGAGTGTGTGGTAAAAGGCGATTAATTAAGCTCAACCAAACAGCGTTGATTAGAGCACAGACATGAAGATCTACAGTTTGACTTTTTTTTTGTTGATTGGTTTGTGGGTTGATTTATAAATTTAAAAACAATTAACCAAATCAGATTTTAGTTTTTCTTCAAGTTTTGAAATCCAAAATTAAAAATGAAAACAAGTGTAATACAATCTTTTTTTTTTGATACTAAAGATAAATAAAAGAAAGGGAAAAAAAACAACACCCAGAAGATCGATCATGATAAAGAGATCTAAATGTATAATCCTTCAAAACCAAACTTCTTCACACAAAAAGCTCAAAAAAACCTACAGAATTTCAATTATTTTTCAATTTTAATTTTTTTCTTTTGAGACTGATTTGATTTTAAATTTAATGATTTGTCATTCATCTTTCGTTTAGAATCCAACTTGGCTTCTCTAAGTTTTGAATCTTCTTCTGATCTTAATGGATATTCATAACTTACTCCATCAGTTTGAGCTCCATAAGGTATTAAACGAGTTTCAAGTTGAATAGGTTGGATTCGTTTATAATTCAATGGGTTTGTTGTCTCCTTTGGGTTATTTGTGTTGTTCGTCGGTTCGGTTTCGAGTTTTCTTCGAAAGAAAAGAACTTTGGAAATCGGTTTGGTGGCTGTTTTGACCATAGGTTCGAATTTCCAAAAAAATCATCAAACACACCAACAAAAAAAGGTTATGGATGGATTCATTCATGATTTCAAAGAATCTTTAAACTTACATTGATAAAGTTGAGATTGATTGGATTGATGGTTTGGAATCAAGATTGAAAGTCTACTAACTTCTTGACTTTCAGGTTCAAGTTTTGAATTTTTAAACTTTTGGAAATCTTCCATTGAAAGATCTTGAATGAAAACTTCATATGTTAGATTACCTAATAAAACGTCTTGAAGTTTGATCGGATCTTTCGATTTATTTGTACTGCTTTTTTGTTGGATCGATTTTAAATCTAATTTTAAATTTTCAAGATGTTTTGTTCGTACCTAAATCCATCAATCAAAGAAATCAATCAAATTAATCAATGCCCATTGAAGTCTTTAGAATCAAGAGAAATTTAAGTTGTTTTTTGAAAGAAATACCATGACTTACACCAGCTGGTAATCTAATGATCCATAAATCATTTTGATCATTTTTAACTTTAGATAAATCTAAACTAGAGACTTTAAATTCTTGAATCTCATTCAAAACTTTGTATCCTAATGGTGCTCTATATGAACTTTGATGATTTGTCCTTCTTTTTGTTTTTGTTGTCAAAATTTTCATTTTTCAAAATCAAAATCAAAATCAGTTTATTATATTTGATTGATTTTCCAGATTTAATTTCTTACCTGGTTGGTTTTGGTAATGGTAAAGGTGAAGTTGATCGATTTGATGAACTTTCTGATGATGATGATGAATCTTGAGTCATTTTGATTGGGTTAAAGTTTGGTTGAAGGATAGCATTTTGTCAAAATTTCAAAAACTTTAACCCACAGTATGGTTTTAAATCGACATTCTCTCAATGAATACCCTTCAAAACACATACATACACTTTTACAAGCTTTCGATGTAGAAACTTGTATGGATTGGTTTCTATCAAACTAAACAGTTGTAGGTAGCAAAAAACCAGCTTCTCGAACATGAATACAAATACAACTGAGTAACCTCATCATAAATCATGCAAAACAAACCCCCTACATTGCCTTATAATCAAATGCTATCACAAATTACAAACAAAAACCTCCGGTCAAACAAGAAAAAGAACAAAACTAAACAAAACCCACTGATGAGTAGATCATCAAACCCAAAAAAACCCATTCCAAAACCAAACCATTCAATCTACCCAATCTAATCCAGTCGAATGATTTCCAATCCCAACATTCCAACCACTCAAAAGATTAATCACATTCCAATCATTTAATTGACTCAGATCTGCCAATCTTACATTCTCACCATCTCTTTCTTGATCATGTACAAAATGTGATCGGATATCACCTTCATATCGATCTCTAACCTTAAACAATTCACTGGCTTCTGCTTGTGATTGTTTATGATTAATAGATTCACTTGGGATCGGTAACGTACTAGGTTCGGGCCATGGTTCTGAAAAGATATCATGTGTCTTTTTAATCAATTCTAAGATTCCTGTGGGTGATTTGGTGGATTGATCGCTCGATCCATGCGCATTGATATTAATAATTTTCATTAATCCTGCTCTGACTAAATGAAGGGGTGGTGCCATCACTGTTGCACTATCTTTATCGTGAATAAAACTATTCAACGCGTAATGTCTATCGCGTATTGGAGGAGAGCATTCAAAACAACACATCAGCTTGAAGATATTGAACTCCTTGTCGATTTTTTTTGAAATACTCACGTGTTCAAAGCTTGACACCATTGCTGCGAGATCGACCAGGTCTGTTTCAGTTCATTCAAAATCTTTGTATCAGACGCGAGATACTCTCCCACATTCTTCACATAAGGTGCATGCAAAGGCCAAAACCATCTGACGAAAAAAGAAAACAGGTCGAAAGATTAGTCAGAAGACCATTGCGCTTGATCAAAAATCTCTTCTCATCTCTTACAGATGTATATGCATCGTTCCAGCAGTCAAGATCGCATAACCAGCAAAAGGATTAGTAAGTCGAGATGCATGGTGACTAAGATTAATCAACATATCCGTCACCGCATTCGCTGATCTAAAACATGTATCTGCTGATGTTTTCCACCAATCTGGATTAGGTGGAACGATTTCGACTCCACTCTGATTAGGATGCCATAAGCTTTCACCGTCAATCGGTCCGTTGCGTGGCTAATGAAGTAGAAAAAAGCGAAGAAAGAGGTTGGTGATCTATTTGGTAAGGTAAGAGAGATAGAGAGCAAAAAAGACGTGACGCTTCAGGATCCGTTTCATAAAGTACTCACATTGTAGTCCAAAGGAGGCAAGAAAGGTAGGTAGTCGCGGTGTAGGTACAATAAGGAGGTAAAGTACAATAAGTGCATCTATCAGAAAAACGTTTGATCCAAATCAAAAACCGTCAATTCCAAGTTCATAGTAAATAGAAAGCAGGTTTCCAAAACGGTCATAGAATGTGCATCCTCACCAATCCATAAGCCTTTCCTTGTCCAATCATACAATGTGCCACCAAATTAGACTCAGAGTAACGTAAATGACTTGGCAAATTAAGATCCCATTCTGATAATTGTTCATCAAGTCTTCCAAAACTTGAATCAAGTAACCAAGGACATCTTCTATCATGATGTCTACCACCTTTTCCAACATAACCAATCACTTGATTCCATAATTCAGCTATTCTCATAGTTTGACCAAAGAGATCTGCTTCTTCATTTTCGATTCCAGATCCTAAGACAGATTTTCGAAAGAAAAAAAAAACAAGAAGTTTGAATCAGTATTTGAACAGATCATCAAAAAAAAGAATAAGCTAACGATGAGAATTAGGTGCCCAAACTGGTAAAGGTTTGGTACTGAATCTAGCAGTCGACACTTGTTTTCCAATAATAAATTCATTATCAGGACAAGGAAATCGAGTGGTCAGATCACCATCTCTCAAACTAATCACCGCTGGTCTATCTTTCCCATCGCCAAACAATCTTTCAAGTAAGACACAAGCCCAAAACGTTCGACGTTTGATATCAAGATCGATTAGGGTTTGTTCATGTTGAGTTCTTTGTTGAGTAGTGATCCTTGATCGGGGAGTAAGAGGTGTCGAGATCAAGGGTTCTTCATCATCCAAATGGGCCAAGTTTAACAATTGAGCCATTCTGACAGCTGTACCGATATGCATCCAACCGGTTTGTTCCTGATACTGTGTACAATGATGTAAACCAAGCATTAGAAGTACTTGAACTCTTGATAATGAAATCACATCAGGATTAGAACGGATCGAATTCAAGAGTTGAGTAGAATAAAAATGACAGGTTTGTTGGAAATCATGAGCATGTAAAGCTTTTAACGGATCACAAAACCTTTGAAACGATCGAAGTAGTAGAGGAGATCAGCTAAGAAAAGCGGCTCGAAAAGATCGCCAGGTTCGGTTCATGACATACCTTCCGGCTAGAGTGAGGATACAAAGTAAGATCTCATGATCAACTGTCTTAGTGTCCAGTTGCCGAATCAGGGTTGGTCGATGGATAAAGGTAAAGAGGCTTTCATCTGAGAAATGAGTGAAAAAGGCATTGACAGCTAGTCGTTGGATCTCTGGATCTGGTAAACTGTTGATCAGGAAATCAAATTGGTATGTATCAGTCATGATCGATTCACTGGTTCAAAAGGAGAATCAAATTAGTGAGACTGACTCTAGAGGATTGAGATTTGAAATTGAAGAATTCAAAGTCGAACTTGTAGATGGAGTAGAAAGACAAGTTGAGTTGGTAGGTGTAAAAGAATTAGATGGCCTAAAAGTTAACCAACAAGATCATCAGTTTTGTAAATAGATAGATGAAGATGACGGTCAATGCAATGATCTGAGATGATAACTAACGAGTTTGGTGTTGGTTTAATCAAATCGGGATGACCTGGAAACCGAAATTTAAATCGAACCCAAGATCAGCATATATCAAGGAAATCAGAACTCATGATCACTTACCATCATAATCACACTTCAAACTACGAGATGCACAAAAACTACAAATCGGATATTGACCAGAGCATCTGACTTTACGTCGACTATAATTTCAAACCAATCAGTAAAAGCTAACCAGCTATAGAAATCTTCAAGCCAATGACTAACCGACAAGTTTCACATGCGATGCTTGCTCTTGCTCCTACTTTGACACGTTTGTTAAGTTGATTTGATGGTACTTTGTGGTGATGTGGGTTTGATTTGATTGATGAATGATTTAATTTTGTATTAAGTTTAAGTTTTGATGATTTATGATGTTTTTGATGAAGTTCATTGGATTGTTTTAATGGTGGATTTGATAAGGTATTATTAATCTGATGGGTGGTTAATAAATCGGGTGTCGATGTTGATGTTGATGTGGATGGTAAGATGTTTTGATTGATTTCCAAGTTCATGATGATGCTATTCGATAAACAATTGCTGAGTTTTTTGTTGTAAATGCTTCCTTCCTTCATCAGATTCAAATTCTCTTTCTTTGAACCATTCAAGTTATTATCAATTATTCAAACTATATCGCACATCTGATTTCTCTTCAAACTTGTATCATTCTCTTCATCTTACTGCTGTTTGGTACACCAGCATCAACTCATATAATAAACTGTCACTTACACAGCAGTCAAGCAGACCAGACGCAGCGGGATCCCTGTGCTGGCTACATATTGAGTGCCTGCAGTGTGGCGGCCTGGGTCTGTCAGAAATTGATCCGCTGTACCGCCTATCTGGGGCCTGCAGGCGGTCCTCGTCTTGAAATTCAAACCGGCCTGATTCCCGCCCCGTTCCCGGCCTGGGAGCAACGGGGAGACCAGGATTGATGAGCTCGATATAAGGATTGAATGCTTATATCGAGACTGGTCAAGTTTTCAAGATCAAAACAATTTTTCACTTTTTGGTTTCACTCAAACTGACGAACCACTCACACTACACCACAGCCATCATCAACATGGAACCAACTCAAGCTACCACTGCTACCACTCATCCTTACACCTGTTTAGCTTGTTCTTTAGCTTTCACCACTCCTAATGCTCAACGAACTCATTATACAACTGACTTACATCGTTACAATGCTAAAAGAAGAATTGTGGGATTAGATCCACTTGACTCGACGAGCTTTGATTCGAAATTACTTAATATTCAACCATCATCTGCTACATCAAATCCAATCAAACCAACCGATAACTCTAATCATGATTCACTTCGTTGTGAACCTTGTAATAAGTCTTTTGCCACTCTTGGTGCTCAATCAAGTCATCTCGTTAGCAAAAAACACAAGACTTTAGTAGCCAACACCAAAACTCAAAACATCAAACCTACGACCAATGAACCTAAACCAATGCAAACTGAACCTTTACCGAATACTTCGTCAAGTCAAGAGCCAGAAAGTCATGATCAAAACCAAGACTCTAACATTGAAAGTTTAATTGCGACTAGATTAAATCGAGCACCTAGGATTCCTCAAACCGAATGTCTTTTCTGTGCACGTCGAACAAGTTTCGATAGCATTGAACTTAACCTTGATCATATGCTCAAAGAACACGGTTTCTTTATTCCCGAAACTCAGTTCTTGACTAATCGATCCGGTCTCTTTGATGCGATTGCTGAAAGGATCAGTGTTTGGAATGTTTGTTTGTATTGTACTGCTGGATTTGGTGGAACGTTGAGTGGTGAAGATCAATCGAGTGATCGTCAAGAAGAATTGGCTAGACTTGGACTCGAACGTGTACGTAAACACATGTGTGATAAGGTGAATAATGTTTCCTTTCAATCATCTGTTTTCTTTACAAAAACTGATCATCTTTTCGAATCGACATAGAACCATTGTAAAATGGCTTGGGATAATCAAGAAGATCGATTAGAATACTCTGATTTCTACGATTATCGATCTACCCATGAAGATTCAAAGAAGAAAGCAACTGATGGTGAATGGGAAGATATGTCATCATCAAGTGAGAATGGAGACCAAGTCGACATGCAAATTGATTCTACCAGCGATGATGAATTACCTCCGACCACCAACTTTGGTGATTCACCATTTGAGATCGTCTTACCTAACGGTACCCGTCTAGGTCATCGTACCCTTCGAAACATTTATAAACAAAACTTATTACCTTATGCTATAGGTGGAAGTCAATCTAATCAGAAAGTTAGCAATAATATGAAGATGATCACTAGATTAGCTAGACTTTCGCTTATTCCTGCTAATGGTGGAGGTGCCAATAATGATCGTCAACTTATCAAGGCTCGTAATCCCGGTGAAGCACGTGAAGCTGGTCGTCATATCCGAGAGTTTAGAGACGCTCAACGTCGTGAACATTTCAAGACTCGGGTTGGTTGTACGAGTGGTAACAATCAAAAACATTGTCAGTTTGAATCACTTTTATTTACCCTTTTTTTACAAGAAGAAAAATAAGACTCTAACATCTCTCCGTGCTTTATCTTTCTTCTTGACAGACCGAGATCCACTCTTACAATGAGAGGAATGCAACGATGGAGGAAACAGACAATACTTGGCAACTACATTTATTATCATTTTTGAGTTAGCAGTCTTCTATGTAACCTTGAAGTCCAGCTCTTCGATCTCGCATGCAATTCTGAAATACATAGTCAGATCGAGCGTATGAGAGAAACCATCGGTGCCCGCGCAGTGGTTGAGCACATCCAGATTCCACATGAGTAAATAGTTTGCCCAGCAGTTAGTCAGCTACGTTTGCCCTATCTCTCTCTCAAGCCTTCTGGAACGTTGAGTGATGTACCCTGCATTGTCAGAACTTCAGAACAGTGAGATTGACCTAGCCAAGACATACATGCAAATAGTCGGGTTGAGGCAAAAGGCTTAATTTTCAAGTAAGCCAGTAAGCCATCTCAGGAGGGAAGACTAGTTGCGGGTCGGTGAATAAGCAAGAGCCATTCGCGGTTGAACTCGTTATATTATGCGTACCCCAATTGGACATCATACTCGGTGTTGAAGAAATATGGAATGAGCATCTTTCTCTTGTGAGAACTGAGTGGGAAAATTGGGATGATGGAAATTCGAAACAAAGTCAAACTAACAATCCTGTTTTGGCTGACTTGTAAACGGTTTTTGGAGGTTTTGAACGATTTATAAGCTGATTTCCAAACCGTTTCGCTTGGTTTTTGGGGTACTTAAAGGAGCTCTGACCGTTGATGGGGGCAAACGATGAGCTGAAGGACTTTCTTAATAGATATAAAGCTTGCTTTCTTGGATACGAAATGTCATTGAAATCCCACACATCGAAAAGATTCCACTCTAAAGACCGTATCATAAAATCAGACTCATAAGACCCTTTCAGAGGCTTCTGATATCGATTTTTGTTTGAAGAAAATCTAGTTTATAAAGATCGATGAATAATCATTCTAACTTGGAAAATGGGAAAAGATGGAATGGAAAAGAAATCGAAACAGAAGAAAATCAAAAATCAAAAGCTTTAAAAGAAATCAAATTGATCAATCAACTCGATTCAATCAAACTCAATCCACAAAAAGTTTTGAAATCTTCTACCACTGCTATTCCTTCACAAGATAATCGTGGTAAATTCATTGTCAGGAATTCTACGACTGGGTTACTTGAAGTTGAAGGAACTGGTGAGATCGTTAGATTTGCTAGTCTTTGTGCTCCAGATGTGAGTATGGTTTTTGATCATTGAATATATTTGGAAAGCCTTTATTAATCGATGAATGACTATTGGTATTTCTTTTGGTAGTTGTTCGATAATGACGGCTTCGAGAAAGAGGATACGTTGCGTACGATCTCAGGATTTGGGAAAATCCCAGTGACTAGAACTTATACTCTCAAGATCACTTCTAAGAATGTCACTCGTGGTCATATCAATGGTTGGGATCCCATAAAGGTCAATCATCTTTATACGAAATTAAACTTTTCATACATGATTCTTGGTCTTGACATCCTCCATCTTTTGTTTGAATCATAGGCAGACTTTTTGTATGACGATGAAATGTTTAAATCCATTGATCAAACTATAGCTTTAGCTTCACGTAGTAAGTTTGTGGATCACAGCTAAACTAGATCATCAAGCTTTTCTTATAATCATTGAATCGATTTTTTTTTGGAAATTCTTGTAGATAATGTTAGGTTGATTATTCCAATTATTAATCAAGACTTTGGATCAGAAGAAACCAATTGGGTTGGAAACTTTACTGATTTGATCAGACTTAGAAGATCTTTGAAAACTTGGCAAGAAGCTAAAATGATAGATTGGTGGTCTGATCCAGAATCGATAGACTCGTTTGTTTGATAAATTCACTTTTCTTATCACATCTTTCTTAAGCTCTCGTTTTAGTAGGAACACTGATGAGGATCCTTTATGGGGGATTTTGTTTGGTTTGAATCTATCAGGATGAAAAAGATTATATCATATTTTTTGAATGTAAGTCCTTTTAAATTTAAAAACCCTGAAATATTTTCCATAGTACCAGAGATCCTCATTGTTTTCTTGTATCAATCGATCGAAAGAGAGTGAATACTTACACCGGAATTCGAATTGGGGATGATCCCACAATCTTGGCATTCGAGGTAAGAATCAAACACATCCTCAGGCCTCCATTCAAGAAGAGTTAAATTGATTCATGTTTGAAATACTTTAATTTCTGGGTATGGAACAAAGACAGGAAATGAAATGAATTCTGGAGGATATAAACCGGCTCCAGCAGCCTGGACACTAGAAATAGCAGCCCAGTTAATCTTTCCTCATCTTCTCTCCTTTTCCTCTTTTGAGTTTTTTTTATATTGATTTAAAAAACCTCTTTTGGTTTGAGATTTTGAATTAGTATCAAACGTCTAGCACCCAAGACTTTGATTATGGATGGCTCTTTCGCTAGATGTGATTCGGTAGAAGCTAGTCATGAGCGAGAAGTCTTACAGAGCAATTTAGTCGATATTATCAGTTGGCATTATTATGGTCCGTCTTTTTTCTTGATTTTTCTCTTGTCACTTTAACTTATAAATAAAAGCTTGCTTTTTGATTTATTCCAATAGGTTATGGTGAAACAGATAGACTCCAATATGATGTTGAAATAGCAAGAAAAAATGGAAAAGTGTTTGTAGTTCAATCTTCAAGTTTCTCTCTTCTACCACAACTCTGTGCTTCTGTTTGATTGATTGAATTTGATGATGCTAAGAATCGTTTTTTTATTTTTTTTTGTTTCTTAGCTTTATGTGTGGAGAGTATGGTTTTTTTGCAAATGCATCAGAAGTCGAAAAGTTCTTGAATAAATGTGCCACTTATGGGGGTAAGTCTAAGAGAACAAGACAATAAACTGAACTTTTCTCGAGAATGTTGACTCAAACATCACCGTGAGCTCTCTGTAGTATCTGGCACCTTGATTTGGTCTTTAAGAGCACATTCATCCAAAGGTGGCTTCAAAACCCATGGTGAAGGTAAAGGAATATGGTCTTATCATGCTCCAGGTTGGTTGCCCTACATCGATGAATTTGGTAGCGAACCTGAATGGGATTACCGAGAAAAAGATGGTAAATGCTTTGAGTTTGAAAATCAGTCAAAGTTCAAAGCTAATAAATTAACTTGTATCAACTTTTGTGTTTTATTGATAGTGATCAGCGTAATTAGGAAAGCTGCGTTTGATTTGACGAGTGATATGATTATCACTCCTAATCTGTCGGCTCCTTATCTTTTCTTTGTTGATGGAGGTAAGAGATTTACTTGGAGAGGATCAGCTTGGGCTGATACTTATGAAATATGGGGTCGTGTGAGTATTTTAAATTCTTGGTTTATGAGCAAAGAAAAAGAAAGTTGAATTGTCTTAATTTTCAGACCCGAAGTGCCGGAGAGCAGGCTTGGTCTTGTTATCAGATTGGATTAACCGAGTTGAGTATTTTTACTTGGGTGTAAAGTGAGCAAATATAAGGGCTAATGACATTTTGTTTTGGTGGTTGGTTTTATTTTGATTGTACAAAACTTTAATTGAAAAGTAACATGAAAGAAGGAAGATTAAAGTACTCGTGCCAAAGTATCTATGATCAAGTTGGTGGATACGGGGAATTGGTTTATATCAAGATGAGAGCTGTTTCAACTGATGATGATCGTGGACCATTTTCGTAAGTTTAGGAAACTTTTAAAGCTAATCGAACAGAAAAACCATATTGATCTTATCATGATACATTCTTTTCTTTTTGGTTCTTTAGTAATTTGTTGGGCTTAAAGTTTTGAAAGCAAAGATACTGTGACATTCAATTTTTAAGGTTGACCTCATGAATTTTTGATTGCTTGTAAAACTGGAGGTAGCTACTCCGTAATTTTGTGCAGATTTGATTGCATTGCGAGATATAGGTACAAGCTCTGCGCGTTGACCGTCTTAAATCCCAAGAAGCCCTCCGATGGTCCAATCTCGGTTTCATGATTTTGAAGTGCCATGGGGATGACCAACAAATTCTGGAAATGCATCTTTGGGAAATATCTGATATGAACTTGTTTATTCAAGAGGCACGTTTGATTAATCATGAGTGATTCTGTGATTAAGCAAGTTTTAACGAGGCCTACATAGAGCCTCATGAAAATGCATAGATACTGATACAAGAAAACGACGTTGACAAATTGACAAGATAATAAACGAAACAAGCCATGCTACAAACTAAATTCCTCGTTTCCCGGTTTAGATGAATTAACCAGACTTTGAGATAAAAAAAAACTAAATAAAAAATTGAAAAACAACTCGAACAATGAGACCACTAGGTAAAAGATAAAACACAAATGATATTCAAGATAGTAAAACAACACTACTGGATTCCTAAGACTACAAGAACACTTTGGGTATCCAATGAGACTATACCTCAACAACGCACCGTACCTATAAAGAACAATGCAGAGACTGAGTCAACTTGTTCAGTAAGTGAGCTCTGTGGAACTAAGATCATTCACTCAAGTAAAAATGACTCACCAATCCGATCACCTCAATTAGTAGATCCAGAAGGAGGACTTAACAATTCATCAATAAACGAAGTCGCAGCCAGAACCTTCATATGGAATTCCGGGGAATAACCATCTTCTCCATCAAAGACGACATCATCGACAAGGTGTTTCAAAGATTGTTTCCAAGTTGTCGAAGGATCGGGTTCCTGATCAGCTTGATCCGTCACGGGGGGCTGGCGAAGGTGCTTTGCGAGGCATGAGCGAAGGCGCTTCGCTGGGCATGGGGCCCGGGGAAGGTGCTTCGGATGGCTTGGGCGGCTTGGGCCAAGGTCGAATTTGACCCCCCGGATTGGCCTCTGGGCCCGTTTCTGGAGGACGATCTGGGGAGAGCTCTCTTTGCAGATCTTGGCGGGGGTCTCCTCAGGGTGGCTCAGCTTCACGCGCTTCTGAATGTGGTCCGGAGCCAGATGATGGGCGCGGATTTGGGCGTGGTTCGAAGGGTAGTTCTGGATCTGCTGCAGAGGACGCAGATTGGAGGAGTTCTGTGTGCAGTAAACCTTCAGAGACAGTCAATTTGAGCTTTGAAATTGAATGGTTTGTACGAGTTCGAAGATAGACCGATGACTCACCTGCTGTGGGTTTACTTGCGCTCCAGCCTGGTAAGCGCCAGCAACCTGGTAATTAGCAGTAGGTGTGGTGCGGACAACTTCCTGCATGGGTCGGTATCGTGGGTCGATGATATAGGTCACGGATGGGTTTGAATTAAACATTCCGTTTGACATTGTATAGATGTATGTGTTTTTTTTGTAAATTCAAAGTCGATTCCGCAAGAAATGGGAATAAATCGATAGAAAGGTGTTTGTCAAAGGAGGATATAAGGAAGAAGGATATGTTGCGTGAGGTGCAAGAGAGATTGAAGATTTTTGGTGGAACGATCTGGGGGAACCGAAGAGGAAATGGGTTGCTTAAGTAGTTCACCAGCCAGAGAATTCAGACTCATTACCAGTGCATCGTTCTCCCTTCAGGCACCCCATGACCACTACATCTATGCCGTGAACTAATGAATTATGCCCTTTAAACGCGCCATCTCTTGATGTCTTGTTCAAAGAAATTGACCTTTGTTTGAATACTTCTACCTCTGAACCTATGTTCGCAGCGACTGTTCCTGAGCCGGTAAGAAATGAAGCTTCCGGGAATTCAAGTTGCTCACCTGGTCCTTTACCGCCAATTCTTGTGACCGTGGCGATTCATAATCGACTTATGTGAAGGACATCACCGACAGACCGATCCGCTGAGCTCAGAGATTATATAGGCCTCTAACTTGGAAAGGTACAAGCTTTGTGGAATTTATGATATAACTCTTACCTCTTGATGATTCCACGTCGCGCGGTTGGCGGACCACAATTTACCGTACTCGGAGGAAGTCAAAATGCTTCACAAAAATCACAAAAAATTAAGAGCCTTATATCAAACAAGACACGCAAAACGATCTTGAGCGGATTCAAAATCCTGGATATTTTCCTAGGACTATCTACGGTGCACGTAATGAACAACGTTCTGCCTGGATGCAAGTGCAAAAAGATAGGCACGTAGCTGAAACTGCCGTGCTCTAAGACTATACCAAACTTTTTGCTTTCTTTCGTGAGACTATGTATCCACATTTCCACGAATCGATCTGATAGAGAGACGGATAAGCTTGGCCAGATACCCAAAGAGACTGACATATTGAACTTGTCCTTCGTCTAATTTTTGTTACAGTCATTTTCACGACTTTATGCCCCAAATGTACCGCTAATTTGCTCAAATATTGCAAGAAAACTGGGTCAAAATTTATAAGAAACACTGTATGATTCACATCTTCTTCACCTTTCTGATGTGGGATTGAAGCCGATCATGAGGAAATGTGAAGAAACCACCTCAATGGATGATGAATGATGGGTGCCCCGATTCTCTTCTGGAAGCGGGTATCTCGGGGCCAGTAGTACTCGATCCGATGATAATGATCGATCGAATTTGAAAATCATTCTGATCGTAGTTCTAAAAGAAATATACCAAAAAGAAACTCCTAGTAAAGTTTTAATGGCCAAGGTAAGCATATTTTGTTTGACAAATTCACTCAGAAAACGTTGCAAAGCTTTGAATGTTGACTAATTATGACTTGATGTTTTGATTTAAAAGTTACCTCGATTGATTCGATGTTATAATCCGACTTTCAAATTCAAACCTAGCACTTTATCACAATATCCCAGAAATAACCTCGACTCCATTTATCCTAAATCACTATGTGAGCATAATCTCAATTTATGATCTCAAGAATTTGAGATATTTTGTTGTTTGAAGAATCTAAGAAACTGTTTACATTTTTTTTTCTAGATTCAACTCAATCATCAACTGAAACCAAAACCGAACCAGGTTGGGAGTTCATTACAGCATCTTATTTTGCTGGAAAGCCGATTGTGAGCTGATCTTTCTTAGGACTTCATCAAAAGGAGATCCAAACTCATCAAAATCCCAAGCTTTCAGAATCATCATCATCATCATCATACACCTCAAACTTCACTTAAACATCTTCCAGCATATCAAAAATGGGTCACCAAACAAAAGAAACAATGGCATGATCGTATGATCTCACATCATTCGAATACAAAAAACTCACCATCTTCATTCAAAACCTTAACTCATTCTGGTCACGATTGGTGGTTGATTGAAAAAGATGATCATTCAAGATTACTTTCATTAGGTGTGGCTGATGGAGTAGGAGGATGGGAATCAGAAGATGGAATCGATCCAGCAGAAGTAGCTCAAGGATTGATGTTTTACTCTTCATATTTCTTTGAGCGAAATCCTTCTCATCCGCCCCTTCGTACACTCAGCGATGCATATCAAGCCGTTTTAAATGATTCAGCTATCACTGGTGGTTCTTCAACTGCACTCTTAGCACAACTTAATCCGTTTAAACCCTCAACTCAATGGGCTTGTTTAGGTGATTCTACACTTTTGATTCTGAGAGAGAAGGCTACGAAGATTTTGATTTCAACCGAATCACAAACTCATTATTTTAATTGTCCATTTCAACTTACTAAGATACCAAAGGAACAAGGATGGAATCCAGAAGATTTCAAACAACTTGATCAACCTCAAAAAGCTTCGATAGGTACACAAGATTTGAAAGATGGTGATCTGGTGATCCTTTTGACAGATGGAATGGCTGATAATCTTTGGGTAAAAGAAATTTCAGATGTTGTACAAAAATTAATGAGTCGTGGAAAAGATGATGTGGAGATGATGAATGATTTAGTTAGAACTTTATGTGATTATGCTCGAAAAGTTAGTTTCAAGGTGAGCACAACAATCAACGCATTGATCTTTTTTTCCAAAAATCCTTGTTAATCAACTTTGTGAATTGACTTCTTGACCTTTATGTTTAGACTGACAAGCTCACTCCATTCGAGGCGGAAGCTCGACGGAATGGGATTCATGATATGACAGGAGGTAAAGTGGACGATATCACTATCGTTGCTGCTTTATGTCGACGCAGGCAAACCTTGTGAGAAGTGCGGATATTTTAAGGATTTAGTACCTCATCAGCAAGATCTTTAATAACTTGTAGTATTTACCTATTATTCGTGATTTGCAAATTGATTAAAACATTGATTTGTTAACTCTGAGCCCATGATCAATTCACATGATTATATGAAAATCGATCATGATCTGTAAACTGATTTTTATGTTGATTCTATTCTGGTGTCTTCTCCACGTAAAATTGATTGTAACAGTCATCCAGTTTCAAAGCAGGATAAGAAATTCTATGATAAATTGATCAAACTGATGCAGAATAGACATGATGTATGAACATAATATACAAGTAATGAAGTCTGGACAAATCCGATTGAAATTCTATAGAAAGATGTATTCCAATTGACAATGAGCTACTGATCGATAAACTGCGTCCATCCAATCTACCACAGGCAGATTAAGCTGGCTATAGAAAAATGTCCCAGAGGAGACAAATTTCTCGGATCTCCTGATGAAATCAGAGTAGAGGAAAAGTACCGACCTCAAAGTTGAAGATGCAAAAAAGCTATCAATGATGTTTTTGAAGCCTCTAAATGGAAACTCGAGACCAACTCTAATCCCGCGGAACTAGTCTTTGATCAAATATCATCCACTGTACCCTTTACTTCAGTCTCCTTAGATTCAACTGGATCCAAATGCTTCACATGACCAGCTCTAGTGACCAATTTCCTCGGTAAATGTTCAACATCAGTGATTGAACAATTTCCAAACATGATACGTTCAGGAATAGATGAATCAAATTTGTAGGACAACTTTAATCCTGATTGAATTAAAGTTCGAAGTGCTGCACCATGTGAGACAATCAAGATCCGACGTGGGTTTCTTGAAGGTGTGCTTTCTAAACGTGATGTTAATTCATTCCAGAACTCTAGTAACCGTTGCAAAACTTTTGTTGGAGGTTCTGCTGTTGATTGATCTGCATTTGCGTCTCGTCTTTTTCCTTGTAGATCACCTAGGAACTACAGAAAAACAAAACCAAGTTTGTTAGAATAAAATCAGATCGTTTGATCTTGGAAACCTTATGATGATGACTTACACGCTCCCGTAATCTGACATCGGTTTGAACATTGATCGGTTTAGGTTGCGATTCAGCAATCACCGTCGCAGTCTAAATTCCATGTACAACCAAGATAATTGAATTGGTCTCTTTTCGATTTCAATAAGTTCTAGAGAGGTTTTCAAGTAGGATTCGATTACCTTGTGAGCTCTTTGTAAATCGCTACTCCAGATTTCATCAAATGTGATGGAAGTTTGTTTTAAATAAGTTCCAGTGAGTTTTGCTTGAGAGATTCCATGATCGTTTAAAGGTGTATCTTTTTGACCTTGAATGATCTGATTCAAATTATCATTGGCTATGAAGATGATCCAGTGAGTAAAGTTAGCGTCCAAACGTTGGTCTTCTTTAGGGTGACTATGCTGGATACTCAACTTTGACCATGACGCTAATTGACAAAGGATGAACGAATAAACAAAAAATTACCATTAGCTGATTTGATAGGATGTAGTTTTTTCTGGAAATTGAAGGTTGAGAACTTACTATGAGAGTGATGATGATGGACATCTTCAAGTGGACTGAAGACTTTCGAGATTACCAGTGACTTCATCCAGAAAATTATGGCGATGCGGATCTACACATGTTACCAATACACAGCTCAGCCATACATACACATAAATATGTGTCAGTTCACAGAATCGCCTTGCATCATGAAGGATAGTTTAGCGGCCTCTCTCCTAGTCTTGAAGCATGGTCACGCAAGGACGACTGACAATCGATGGCCGCGCTCCACAATATCCTGATGTATTGAAACAAAAGCTACCTGAAAAAGACATCATCCGGATGGTTTAACTTTGGATTGTTGATGCGTAAACTTGGAAATGATGATAACGATGCCTAGACTACACAAGTGACCAAGTAAGCCTGCATCATTCCCTCTGACACTTACGCCAGAGTCTGGGTTATCTGACACAAAGAAGAGAATTCATGTTATCAAGGTTGATGTGAATGACTCACCATCAAAATTAATCGATGAGGTTCCCTAAGAAACATCTCGAAGTTGTCTCGAACATAAACATCACAAAGTGTAGTTGTAGTAATAGTGGTGAATTGCTATTGATGATAACCATATGTGTTCTAATTGCGGTGGTAGTCTCAAACCCATCATCCAACATTGGTTTCTTACTCTTGATCTTCATTTCAAGTTTTTGCGTTCCCGCAATTTGAAGAACGTTGTACCGGCGAGTTAGTCACCCCTTTTTCTAGAGTTGAGCGATCAGGATGGTGTATAAAAAGAAAAGTATCAGTAGGCATGGATCCAGCTCCAGCTCCTTACCTTTCCGTGATTACAAATCCATTTGGAGGCCTGGCTCTCTCATCCAACTTCAATTGCTCTTTTTCACCACTGGCATATCTTACCGCCTACAAAAAGGGCTGATCTAAATAAAATTGTTTGCGCGGGTCTTGCTTCCTTGGTAAAATATGTGCGAAATATCGGCGCTTCTTGAGGGCCTTTGTTAAAACTGACTAGATCTATTTTGTATACTATCTCACAGACGCTCAACAACACTTGGATTTTCAATCTTCAATCTCTTAATCCACGATCCACGATCCACGTTTCCCTGTGACTTGAGAACTCAAGCGTAAGTATTGAAGCTTTGAGAAATTCTCCCAATCATTCATCGTCCCGTCATTCTTAGCTATAGAAAACTGATTTACCTTCTCAACCCGCGTGATCAGATCAATAAGATGATTGGACGTACCATATTTCGATCCATTTTATTCCTTACAACCTTGATAAGCTCTGGTTCATGTGGTACGACTCTTTGGAAATATGGCAGTGAAGTGACTATAGGTGATGGAAAGGTAGGCATCAGATGGAACGGTGATGCACCTGAATACAAATATGTTGGTTCGGGTAGTGGTGATTACACTTTCAGTGTACCAAAACATACCTTTGCAGGATCTTCGTCTTTCACTGTATCTCAAGCCTCGCATTCGGATTGGACTTCGTTTTCTGTTGGAATGGAGCATATACTCACCTCAGATGGGAAGTCTTATATCACTATTGAATGAGTTCATCATTTTTGTAGATCAAATGTCTTGTGGATATGGCTCAAAGGCACTTTTCTACTCTCGATTATCAAGAAAAATTGTTATGAAAAAATCGCTATTTCATATCATCCGGAAGAAGGCAGCTATAGGGTTCTTGTACATGTAAAGAATCTGAATTCTTGTGATATGATCCTCAATGCCATTACACTCTCAAAAGTCACACTCAAGTCTTACGTCTATTCGACTTGCTCATCATGAATTCCAAAAATATCAAGGAGGAAGAAGTGAAGTAGGTTACAGGCCACTACAATAAACAAAAACGAGAGATTTATCCAACTGGATTCTAGCTCATGGTTCATCATTGAGACTTCAATTCCACTCATTGGTCAAATCTAGACTTCTTGCGCCAAAAGTCTTCTTTTTGCAAATCTGATCAATCGACTACCTAACTTTACCGATTTTTATTCGAGACGACTGCTAACAGAGATCCTAGAAAGGTTGGATTGATGATGACTATGTAGTATCTTGTCGTACTAACTCTTCCACATCATCTAATCTTGACTTTGCGTGTGAGATGCCAGTATATCATAAGTTCTTGTAGATAGAGTCATCGGCACAAGATTTTGCGAACTCAGTTTTAGTTGATCTTCTCTCTCGAGTTGGGGGCCCTTGTTTCCTGGACAATGACTTGGCATCGCGTTGGTTGGGTCCTCATTGAAATTGACATAACTGAAGTGTTAGACTAATCAACTTTTTCCAAAGTTTCACATTGAAGCTCTGTGATTCTAGCGAGGATTTTATTTCCTGGACTTCTGGCTATCCTGATAGTTTGACCCGAGGTGTGATAGGAAGGATTGTACCCCTGTGGTATCACAAATGAGTGTGATACAGTGTGTAGTTTGACAAAACGGGAGTGCTCTTCGAAATGACCATATGGTTATGTATATAGGACAAACCAGAATTGCTTGTGTCATGAGCACAGTGGTAAAAAGTGGGGGCTTTGGTATTGTTTCAACCATGATATCCGAATGGCACTTATGGTTGAAATAGGTTGAAATGAACTACCACTGAATTACGACGGGGGCTGGATTTTTCATTCGGCGCCTTAGGCTTAGCACACTGGCTCTTTGTTGGTTTAGGAATGCGATGAAGTCAGCGCTATGATCAGACAAGTCTAGCATAGATCAGCTCATTTCGCTTTCCTCTTGGGAGCCAGGTCACACTGAGCTTTATTACCCTTTATCGACTGTTATCCTGAAGAGAACGTTCATCATCGCACGGGCTGGAATCGACAAGGTGAGGAATTTCTTAAAGCTCACTGATGCATGTGCGCTCCCTTGTTCGACGGCTATGACATCCGTCACTTCAGTCCACGAGCCCAGGCAAGGGATTCCCCATCACTGATGCCTGGTCTGCATATCTTGGATTGCGCGCTATGATTGGATGCTGAGATATGCTCGTCCCAGTGCACTACCATCATATTGATTCTTTTAGCAAACGGGATACCTGCTGATCACTGAAAATTTCTGCATTTTCGCTTCATGTGATCCTAAAAGAATTCGGATCCCGTAGTATTCATCTAAGATTCATTCACATTGTGAATGTCCCACTTTCTCCAAGTTTCATGTTGTGCCTTCAACTTGCTCAGCGCGTTTTTTTGATTGACAACATTGGTTTGACTTTCTTGTATCAGCGATCAGACCTCACCAGTAACCGCATTGCTCGGGTTTCTGCTTGATCTGTTCTGTTTCAAGTCCTAAAAAATGTCCATGAAATCCAGCACCTCTACACCATCAATAATCCTGGCCATTTGGTGCCTCTTTTTGACTTTAGTTCAAGCCAATTGGGATGAAGCTACAGGTTTTGTACATGACTATAACGTCTCTCCAGGATGGTTATCCACAAATCCACGTAAATATATTTTTTACGTCTGTTTTTCTGGAAGCTTATAAGGCAATTTTCTTTCCATCATGGAATCACTGAATTTCCATGACTTGTTTCGTTTTGTTTCCCATAGCAAAATCTTGCTCCAAAGATATTCAAGTGGCTGAGTGTGCGGTGAGTCGACCTTCTTTCGAAGCTTTCTTCGATGATATCTAAACTAACTCCCTTCACTTCTATGTACCGGTACATGATTTTGATACACTTGTTCCAGCATAACACGCGCAATGTGTTCCCCGATAGTGAGTCTTTATCCCTCCGAGTTTCCAGTGATCATCCAATCAAATCGCTCATCGTTGTCCATCTCCTCCAAAAATGAATTGGGAACAACAGTTCAATTCATGGCAATATTCACTGTTGACCATTCCAAAGATACCTATCATGGCTGCGTGAGTTATCGACCAAGATCAAATCATCTTGTATCCTCGAAAGTCTCACAAATCCCGATTTGATTGTAGTCGTATGGAACATGTTGCTACTTTTCGGCCTTCCCACCGATCGGCGAGCTTGTGTCCGACCCTACTAACTCACACATCTTTGTTTGGCAGTCAGTATATTACATGATTAATCCCCCTTCTCTGTAATATGCATGATCTGTAATATGCATCGGTAAACACTGACCATGACTTCATTCTCGTCTCGTCCTCTTGACCCAGTAATCTTGGAGGTTTCAAAGGATGTGAGTAAGCTTCCCAAGGATCAATTTCCAGTTGGATTTATGTCATTGGACTGAAGTCTGATTCTGCCTTTACCCCAACTAAATCAATCTTCTCATTATCTCACTAATAGTAGGAACTAATCCGATTGCTAATCCCCAGACTGGAGTTTTCGGATGGGAAGATGGAAATACTGGAGAATATTATGATGGAACTCCAAACAGGGCGTCTTATACACCAGCTCATGATAAGGATTATCCGGGATTCAAACTTCCACCTGCATGGCCAGATATCATGCCAATGCCAGCACAACAGAATGCTCAACCTTCTTGTGGTAAACCAGGTGAACCAAACAAGGACCCTAATCCTACCGGAAAACCTGGTGTTGGTGCTGCAAATTCCAATGGAGCTGAATTAAAGTCAAAAATAGTAAGTTCCAACTTGGGTCAGGCAAAAAACGTTAATCAAAGGCGGAGTCGTAAGATGTCTAGATGAATACCAAATAGGTAGTCCAAGCCAAAAACATTACTTTCTCTTTCATTTCAATCTTTTGTCTTAATTTTGAAATTTCATTTAGTCAGATCAGTCATTCAGCATACACCATAATTGATATTTTATTTGCGTCATTTGCTAATTAAGTTTGATTATATACTTCTCATAATATCATGAATCTTGTGACACACACATTCATACTATAAGAAAGGTTATAATTTGTTAGATTCTTCCCAGAGTTTAGAAATTGAATTATACATTTTATTTCTTATTCAAGGCAAGCCAGAAGCTGATATATATTAGACTGAAAAGATAAAAAACACCAGTCAATCCAAAGGTTTGGTCTTTGCCCTGCCATAAATGGATGTTATTATCAAATCAGAGAGAACTCAAAAATTGTTGAAAGTTCTGAATGTTTGGAGAGTGTAAGTTTAATTATCATTTCTGGGTGTTTTTGAATAAAGTTATTCCACAGGGTTTGTCAGTGACCTGGGGACCTTTGTGGTGTAAGCATTTGGTGTTGTGGTCTGGTCAGGGGTCACAAAAGGTCACAGATGAATGTATGATAAGAAAGGAATTAGGTGAAACTCAAGATGCTGAACATGCTTGTTTGGTTTGGGAACAAAGCAAAGATGCTAAAGCTAATATGGAAGTTATGCCAAGAAGATGTGTGGCGGAGCAATGTAGCTGAATCAAATTTTCTATGAAAACTTGAGAAATAAACTTCATACACATCTGTTTGTTTTATATCCTTTAATATTTCTAGCTTTACAAGATTTCAGCAAAAATGATGGACTCACTTATAAGTTTGGAGCTTTAGCTAGTGTGAGTGGCTGGTATTGATGCATTGTCCTCAAGTTGGTATTGCTTGATCAACACTGACTTTCTTGATCTTTCATATCTTTCCAGATCTGCAAGAATTTGAATATGATTTATATGCACATCTACCAATCTTACATATGGAGCTATGTCTTATCAGAAAGAGTGCAGCTGTATGGGTGTGAGTCAGAGAAGCCTGCCATTGAAGATCTACCTGCCGTCACAACTGGCGGGAAAGATATTGTAGAAGTAGCACTGGATGGTGACAACAAGACTGCAACAAGAGAAATTGTGTAGTTTTCTGACTCTACATCTTCACAGAAGCTAATGCATGGGTGTTTTTATGACCTATAAGACAAAGTTACACAGGTGAAAGTGCTGAACAATGAAGCTGGATGCCAATCATACACTATACAAGATGTTGTATTGCCTTTGATTGGATATCCTAAAGGTACATTAGGTCAAATGTAGCTCAATATGATGAAGCAAGACACTCTAAACCCTGAAACTTTTTGTTACAGTCAGGCATAAGATCCCATATTTTTTGTGAGATCCAATTTTTCAAAGAGTAAAGATCTCTAGTGTTAATATATTAGCTGTGTTCAAACCAAACCTGGTTGACACAAAAACCCAGTACACCCAGTTGCATTTTTGGTGATAACTTTGTTTATCTAGTGACAGCTCTTGACAGCTTCCAGCCAAAAGGTTGACCGGGTGTACCGGGTTTTTGTGCAACCGGGTTTGGTTTGAATACGGCTATTGTGAATTTTATTGATATATTCTTATGCAATAGTTCATACTACATGCACTGTAACAATTGGGTGTGATTTTGGGAATGGAAAAATGATCAAGTGTATAGTTTGTCAAAAAAGGATCTCTCACTCCACACCTGAGCCATAAAATCCACACTACATATTTACAGCAGGCTGAGTAAACAGATTGCTATCATGTACATACAGGTCCACTCAGTTCACCGCTCATCAAAATGAGTAAATCACATGTGATACAACATGTAACTTTTTTCACTTTGTCAAAATTGTCCTAAAAATTGACTACATATAGCTCCATAACAAGTCTGCCACTACTCTTGAAGCCATTTGGTAGTAACTGAAAGGGTGTTAAATGAAGTTTAGTCAATGAAATTACATCAAGACTTTGAATCAATGTATGTAGTGAACGGAATGCTTTTGTCAAGCTGAAAAAGTTACAGCATGCATTAGCCGTAGGGCTGTGACCCGGCCCTGAAAGTTCAGGGCCGGCCCCGGGGCCAAATTTAGCCCTGAGTGAGCCCTATGACCTCTGAAAACTGCTCAGGGCCAATCAGGGCCAGTAAGAGACTAGTGTGAAGGCGTTTTTTTGGCAAAAAAAGAGTTGGCACCCCGGCCGGGTTGGGCGCCCGAGCCGCCTGGAGCGCCCACGGGGCCATATTCAGCTGTCATGGAGCAGGAACTGGATGCCCCGGGGCGCGTACCGTCAGCTCTGCAGAAGACGTCAGGCAGAGTTGGCCGGGCAGGGCTGGGTCCAGGTCACAACCCTAATTAGCCGCGTTCAAACCTGACCTGGTTTTAAAAAAATCAGTTGACCCGGTGGACTTTGTGGCTGGAAGCTGTCAAGAACTGTCAATGGATACACAAAGTTACCACCAGAAAAGCAACTGGGTAACCTGGTTTTTGTGTCAACCGGGCTAGGTTTGAACACGGCTATTACATACAATTCACATATCCAGATGGGCAGGCACCTGAACAGACCTGTATGTACATGATGGCCACCTATTCACTCAGCCTTCTGCACATATGTAGTGTGGATCTTATGGCTCAGGTGTGCAGTGATAAACCCTTCTACAAACAATTCTACTCCTAGTCATTTCTCCCTTCCCACTTGGGAAGATGTATGATTTTCATGGTTTTGGCAAGAATATCCTCTCTATATGTCAGCCAGGGCATAAGTACGGACATAACTCATCTCCTGGATAACATAAGCTCAAGTATAATAAATACTTATAAGTAAACTTATCTTATGAGATGTATAATACCTATTTTGTTGAATACATTCTTTTTCCATTTTATTCTTTCAATTTAAATCCATTTCGTAATTTCTCAAATGAAATATATTTTTCAATAAGTTCTTTTCAGTTTTGCTTTTATCACAGACATTACTTATATATCAAACATGATGTGAAAGGCTCAGGGCAAAATGATTCCCAGTTGGGACAAAGGGTTGGTTGATGAGCAAATCTGATGTCTCATAATTGAAAACTAAACTGGATTCAACAAAACACTGGTCTGACGGTCTGGGATGATATCAAACCAGATGGGTGAATAATTGTATTAATTAAGTAGTGATGCTTGTGTGCACAGAACATCAACTGAAAACAGGAATTTGAAAATGATGTAATAATGAGGCTCACAGGGATTTTTGCTCAATTTATTATTCATATTTGAATAATTTGTAATGTGTTCTTTTGCACTCATTTGGATAGAAATACAATGCACACAACCCTATTGTTTTCTCTTCTCCACTTTAACTTTCATATATTATGGTTTCTATCAGTTCATCTTAGCTGTTGATTAGCTGTATGTAGTGGAAGACTTGATTTTTTGGTCAGAGCAAGAAGCCTTTCAGTCTCTTGTGCTTCCATTCTCTTATGGGAAGTTGTTTGGTCACTTTGTCTATCAGATTTCATTTCTGTCTCTATACAAACTTTGTTCCTACTTGACCACTATAATGTTTGTGACAAAAGGATTTATACAAAATCCTGAGGATCCTGACTAGACGTATCTACAAAGAAAAGTGTATAGCACAGAAAGGGAAATCCTGAGGGCACAGGTTCATTGTAAGACTATAGCTCAACTGCTGGGTCTATGTTTAGGCCAATGACTAACCTGTGAGCTCAAAAGGAATTGAAGAGCACACGTAAAAGGATGTTGTTTAAGAACAAATCAAAATGAAATGAAATCTATTATGAGAGTGAATATATGAGTATAATAAAGTAGAGAAACAAAGATGATGATGAAAAGTTGAGGAAAATTCACTGATTCTTTTTGACACAAAAAGAATCAGAAAAGAGGGGGTAAGTAAACTACAAGAGCAAACAGATATCCCAAAAAAGACAATTCTCCATCACCCCTTGATTCAATTTTACCAGCTAACCCCCTTTGTCCAATTAATGCTAACCTTGCCCCACAACATTTCTGTTTAAAACTGATTACATACACACAATACATCCACCATTCCAACCTGACCACTATCCAAAATAGGAAAATGATCTTTGACCGCCTAAATAAGATAGAATATCTTAACAACCACCTACATGTATATCTTGTCCAATCTCTTGGCTAAATCTCAACCTCATATGGGGAAGCGGAGCACCCACCCAAGGCTGTTTTGTGTGATACTGAACACTCCAGTTTCTCAAAAGCCCCGGCTCAAGTACTCAGCTGGGTGAGTGGGTTGATCCAAAAAAAGGACAATCAAGTTAATAAATTTATAGTAGTGGTATCACTCGGAATGTGAATGAATGATGATCAAAAACCTCAATAGTTGGAATTTCCAATACAGATTTTTTTTAGTTTTGGGATTCAGTTTGTGAGCACTGCGCAAAAAACACACCTTTGGCACGCCTAGGCGTTGGAAAAATCAACAAAATGAGGGTTGGCACACCTTTTCAAGAATCACATCAAATTGTAGGAGTTCTTTGTCCTGTTACCAATATTGGAGACTTGGATACTTGCTGTGAGCTTTGATGACAGCTCTTTTCAGCTTTTCTCACCTTAAAAAGGGAATTCTGCTGTAGTATGTAGCTCTGGCAATACAAACATATAAGAATAAATAACAATATGAAAACAACATTTTGGCTTTTGGCGTTTTTTTTTGTAAGAAAACGCGCCCGGCGCGTCAAGTGGCGCCTCGGCGCGAGAAATCCAAAAAAACCCGCCCCGGCGCGCCTACACAAATATGAGCGCGCCCATAACCTGACATGGAGTATTCCACTTTAGTCGTGCCTTTGTAAGTTGGGTTCAAAGAGGATCAAACTCTAATATAATTGTTCTTGCATATAAATCAACAACACTGTTGGATTTGGTGTACCAGTTTCAAAATAGCACAAATTATAAGAAGAATAAATCAAGATGTGCATCATTGGCAAGTGAGTTCTTGCACTCGAGCTGTCCATTGGATGTAAGGGTAAGCAGACTGCAGTGGAGTAGGTCAAGGGGATACATGGTTTGTAGGACAGATGCAACCTGAACATAAGGCATGGCTATCATGTGTACAGGCTTTAGAAGCTCTTCTTCCAGGCTACCTTACGTGTAGGTGCAGAGGACATCGTTCATCTCGATCGCACAGAATGTGAACCTGTGATTGCGGAATACGTCAGTGTGAGAATCTTACGTGTATAAAAAATACATCCTTAGGTGAATTGAGCTCAACATTGCGACATTGCAAGCTCCACTCGATTGGGAGGTAGCAGCAGTGCAATTGGGAAGTGCACTTTCTCCGGTCCCAGTACAGCCGCAATTGGCGACGATCGAATAGTAAGCATTCCAAACTCCTGGTTTTTGTCACAAAAAAATCCTCTTCAGCCCGAATTCAATCGAACTGAGCCAGAGAATTTTTGACATTACCATTTTTATATTGATATCGGTCGGCAGTTGTACTATTTTGACAATCGGACGCGACTGAAGAGGGCCATGAGCTACTTGAATTTACCATCGAGACTCCCTCCCCCATCATCATGTAAGGATAGGCAGAAGCAAAGGAGATCGAGGAAATAGTTTCCTGAATGTTGAGAAAAAGTTAACTAGATGTGCGGTTGATAGATATAAACGTCGACAAACATTTCCACAAGTGAAGTCTTTGTTGGTCGGCCAGTTGGAATTGATGAGCGAACAAGCGATAGAGCCATTACAAACGCGAGAAATTCCAAAGGCGCGAGATTGTGCAAGGTTAGCAGCAATGGCAGAATTGACTAGTAGAAGTGCAATGGCGCACACAAAGGGGAAGGTAGGCAGACGATTCATTGTGAGCATAGCTTTGTAAGTTCAAATTTCAAGTCGAGGGAAACACTTTTAAGCCAATTCTGGGCTGCTTTTTGTCTTCAGGTTCAGGAGATGTATGAGCCATTTTAGCGTCTCCCCGATCAGATTCCGGCTGGAAAGAAAATGAGAAGAGGGTTTGGAAGGAGATATGAGGATCTCAAATCTAGGTGAATATAATCTTAGAAGTTCTTATCACCCGCAATCATGTGCAACTGAAATTTTCAAACCAAGTGGATGCTTGAGTTGGCAGGACCTAGCTGCACTTGCTGCGTATGCTCCCGAATTTTCTTAATCTTCCACCACCGGCCGAATGAGAGAAGATCAGTTGTTGACGATCCACGCGTGATTACGCCATGAGTTAGGGTATGGTTTACATAAGAACAATTTCGGCTCTTAACAAAATCTCAGATCAATGTTCAAGACAAACCTCATGACGCACCGCCTTGGACCCTCAGCTTACGGCATCGGCTGTCAGGCAGAAATGGCTCGTTCTCTGCAGAGCTCTACAAGATTAACATACAATCTTACAGTGGGGACATTTGTTTTTCATCGCCTCAAAATCTCCTATCCTGATCAGAGATCCGCAGTCATGTTGTGATGAAGCGGCGGTTATGCGACGCGTATTTTGCCAACAAAATTGTGTTCAAGCCGTGCAATGAGTGGCCAGCTTGAGTGGTTCACAAAGGTATATATGGCATCACCCCCTCGAATCAGTCTTCCTCCGAAGGGCCGTACATCTTAGATTTACTGTGTGATAAGTGGTAGAAGGAGAGTAAAGCCTTTGATAGTTTCTATTTGTGATACCTAAAACACGACGATGCCAGGCTATAGTTTAGACCAGAGAATAATTGTGGTTTCTTCATTACTCTTCATTCTCTTCTTATCTTGCTATGCTTCTGTTACGGTCAACTCTTCAGAGCTTTACCTCTCCGCAGACTTCAACATTACCTCGACTGCTCAAACCAGGAACTACGCGTGGACTCTGACGTAAGTCCAATTCAAAGCCATATGATTCATTCATCGAGGCCATTCGTCAGTGAGTGTCTTACTAAAACTGCGGTTTAAAGTAATGAAACGGCGGCTCCAGATGGATACACCAGGTGAGCGTCATTTGAAGAGTGTAGTTAAGCGTACAAAGGAACTGAAAGATCTAATGATATAATTTAGAAATATGCTTGTAATAAATTCTCAGTTTCCTGGGCCCTTAATAGAAGCCAATGTGGGTGTCAACTCAAGCCATATTCATCAGGTCGCGATGTTTTTGAGGCGAGAGCTGACAGAATTTCTAAAAATTTCTCCGTCTTGGTTTTGAAGGAAGGGTGAGTAGCTATCTGTTTTTCGTCCGTTCTTTTCGGAGTGTCTGGCAGCTCCTAACGTGCCGATTTCTCTTCCGCCGAAGGGATACAATCAATGTTGCAGTCACAAATTCCTTGAGTGACTCTGTTTCTATTCATTGGCACGGCGTAAGTAAATTCCTTTGTTAGATCTGACTGTGACATTTTGCCGACGACACGGTTCAATCATAGATTTATCAAAATGGTACGGCATGGATGGATGGTGTTACTGGTGTGACCCAGTGCCCAATTCCAGCTGGTAGCACCTTTACGTATACATTTACCATCAGCAGACAATATGGCACATTCTGTGAGTGGGATCTCATTGATTCAATCGCAGCATAGATTAATATTGTCTTTCCGGTATCTTTGAAAGGGTATCATGCGCACTCTCAGGTATGATAACAATGTTTTTATCTTATATTACATTGTTTCCTAATCTGCTGATTCACCTTTTAGAACTACGCGGCGGACGGTCTGGTAAGAATAGACTGATTAAAATCGAAAATGTGTAAACTAGCTCATCATTCTTGGACTCCGTAGGCCGGGCCACTCATTGTTCACAGTGTGAATGATCCGTTAGTAAGAGGGGTTGATTATGATCAAGATGTGATACTTTTCATGAAGTAAGCTCTTACAATTCTACAAAATCGGACCATCTGCTTGATTACTGATAATACTTACATTTCTTCCTTCCGCAGCGATTGGTATCATAAGTAAGATCTTCAGATCTCATCTTCACACTGAATATCTTGATCAATAGTGATTTTCCGCTGGTTTTTAAAAAATAGCATGGGCGCCCAGATTTTGGAAGAGCAACTTTCACCCGAGGGTTACATGGGTTCATCTGCAGCACCGTAAGCATTGGACTTGCGACTGATGTTTACGAAAATGAATTTGACATTTTTTTCTTGACCTTAACCGCTTGAAGATCTCCTGTAAGCCATATGCAGCTCTATATCTCTTTTTTCCAAAATATTATGGAGACCTTATTCTGATTTATTTGAGTGAATAGAATTCGGCTTTGATCAATGGTATCGGATATTTCGATTGCACGAATGCAGATAATGGTTCAACATGTACAACTCCAACGGATTATTTGACATTTGATCTTAATGCTGGTCAGAAAACTAGACTTCGCCTCATAGAAGGTGGATCTCATGCTCTTTTTCGAGTATCAGTTGATGAGCATACACTCAATGTGACAGAGGCAGATGCAACTGGAGTGGCCGGACCAACAGCAATTCATCGGGTTCCCTTTCGTAAGTCACGTGATTTGATTGTAAGCGGTACTTGGAGGTTTGACCTTTGATTTTTCGATGATGTGCTCAGATAATGGAGAAAGGTACAGTGTAATTCTTGATTTAAGCAATGATACCGTTGGAAATACTTTCTATCTTAGAGCAGCCATGGACACAGATTGCTGTAAGAATTTATTTTCTTGATAAAGTCTTCATGAAACCTTCTGAAGATTGCGTTTTGAATTGCATTTTCTGGAATCAGGGGCTTGGCGTGAGTATGATCACTTTCTTCGAACAGAGCTTCCCTTTTCTTAACCGCCTGTGATTCGTTTTCGTTATACATTCAAGTTGCACCTGGAATGACTGGAGATGCAGCAACCGCTCGAGCGATAATCAGAGTAGTCAATTCTACGGCCACTACTTATAATACAACAATTACAACTCCAACTTCCACTGATTGGTCCGATACTGTTTCTGGCGATTGTATTGACTTGGAAGCTGATACTTTAGTACCTTTAGTTGCCGAAGAAGCATGCACAAATGTCTTGGGGCGCGTAAGTTACATTTCTCAGTATGATCTACAATATCAATTCATCCACATAAAGTTGATCAACTGGATTGGGTTTTGTTAGGTATTCTATGAGTCAAGTTTTGGATTTGTGACCTCGACTGTAAACTCAACTACTACCAGCAGAGGTCGATTTTTCGTCAATGATACAACCTGGTTAAGTGAGCTTTTGAAAACCCCTTTCCACTTTCTTGTTTTTTTCCGGGTACTAATGTTTGTTGATCACATTTTGTTGTCTTCAAGCTTATACCTATCAACCTTTGTTAAGTGAACTGATCTCAGGAGGACAAGGATACCTTAATACTTCAGAAGTCGCCGCGTTTACGATGGCAACCAATGGATGTTATGATATCGTTATCAACAATCTCGATTCTGCACTTGACCATCCATACCATCTTCGTGAGTCGCAGTCTCACTCATCGTACAATGTGACACGTTTTGTATACTGACGTGTTTTGGTGTTTTGGAGTGTAGATGGAGTTGATGTACGTGTATACTCCGACCTCTAAGCTGTAGTGAACCCCCTTGTTAAATCAATACACTTCACGTAGGCCAAAATCGTAGCGAGTGGAACTGGGGAGCTCAATACATCGGTCGCTGATTCCTTGACCTATAATACCACCAATCCATTGAGAAGAGACGTAAGTCTTGATGGTCTTGAGCATAGAAACCCGTTAGGCCGCTTATATATCTTTCCTCGCCTCATGATAGACTCAAGTCGTCGCAGGTGGATCGTACGTAGTTTGTGAGTGGTAGTAATAATACGGTCTGGTTGATACACGTGCTTGATAAACCTCTAACAAAATGGATGTCTGAAACACTTCAATGTCTCATACCTGATTGTAGTGAGGGTAGTTGCCGACAATCCAGGTATGTATTTTTCTTTCATGCGGTGGTTTTCATCATACTCAAATAATTCGCGTATCTGATAATCTGACCCAATCCTTTGACAGGTTGTTGGATCTTACATTGTCATATTGGATGGCATCTAGGCGCAGGATTTGCAGGGGTGGTCGTCATGAATCCCACTTCCCTGAGTTCATTAACATTACCAGCTGCAAATCAAGCCCTATGTGACGGAGCAACTACTGAAACTATTGACGATATTGAGCCCGGGAGGAGAAAACGAAGTTTACCTCGACAAGCAACCTATCAACTTCAGTCATGATTTGTAGAATCAGTGGCTGAGATCAACTGCATTGATTGTCTGCATGATCATGGTAAACTACTTAGAAGATCGATATCTAAAGTTGAAAGCCTTTGAAGCGTATGAAAGAACGGCGCTGGGGAAAGAATTAAAGATCATTGTGCTTGAACATCGCCACCAGTCACACACAGGCAGTTGTTTAATCAGTAGCACAAAGGACATGTTTTTGTAGTATATATATACCGGTCAATACACTTTGGTTCAAATCAGGTGTTCTTTTTCTCATAAGAATTTTTGATTGCTTTGCTTGGGTGTATCCTCTTGCATTTGGATTTGGAAAATCTTGATTTTTTTAAATTGCAATTTACTTCTTGAATTTTGTCTTGATCTCCATCAATTTGTGTCACTAGGCACTTCAGGTAGCTAAAAGCCCTGGAGTATTTGAGGAAGATGAGAAAAAAAAGAAAGACAATATAATTTTTCTAGAATATGAGGCAGTAGTAAAGAGAGAAAAAAACTTTTTAGAAGTGGACAAGTTACAGAAATTACAGAAAAAGAAGGAATAAAAGGGAAGCAATGAATGAGGAACTAGAAAAACTTTTGAAGTGATGTAAGAGTGAAAGACAGCCTCTAGATGCAAAACTTGTAATTGCATCTCACAGGATGTACAAAAGGAATTGAACAGGATGTACAAAAGGGATTAAAAAAAATTGGTACACAATTCATGAGCCATTGCGCCAAGAAATTGCTTGCATCAGTTGTTTTGACACTAGCAAAAGTGGAGGGTTGAAGATGGGAAATGTGTGGCTTTGTGTTTATGAGCTGCAAAGTGGGCAAGGTGAGTATTGACTTTCTTTTTTGCCTTACTGATGCTCAGGGCTGGGGGGGTATTGGCTGAATGTCGAATGTTGGCAGGGGTTTGTTGTTGAAAGGAGGCAAGTAAACTGAGCCTTAAGTTGAGCTGTGCTTGGTAATTTTAAACTGTGCTAAAAATTGAGTGGCATTAGAAATTAGTTTAGCTTATGGCGAGTTTGATGAATGATAAATTTGAGACCTACTTCTGGTTTGGCAACAGCAGATGCTTGCAGATGGGTCAAGGCTCTCTGTGGAAGGGTGGAAGCATAGTCTTTGCAATTTTGCCCTAGTCCGACGGCCTGGGATTTTTTGGGAAAGGGGAGGAGGAGATCTATTGGCACATATTTCTTGTTCTATGCTCTCTGGATCCTCTTTGTCTTCCTCAACATTGAGTAAAACTCAAGCCTTTGGCATTGTCCATTTGTGAGGTTTTGTAATGGGTACTGGTTCTTCTGGGACAGGAGTTGGGTTGCAATTGATTATCTGTGTGGCCTTTAAGGCTTTTTGTTTGCAAGTTTTTGAGACTCTGAGTTGATCCGGTTTTGCAAAATGAGGTGGAAGAACTGAAGGATTGGTTTGATGTTGATGGAGCTTGGCATTGTTGAAGGAATATTTGAAATCAAGGAGTGACTTGTCAGCTACATATTCCAAGGCATTTTCTACCACTTTCAGGGCCTTGTCTGTATCTTTTGATGTTTCCTCTACTTCTGCCATAGGTAAAGATGAAGAACCTATAAAGTAACAAGTATCACATTGTTAGTCAAAGTGGAACAAACAAGAAACTCACAGAAACTCACAATCTTCAGTTGTAGTTGTATCCACAATCAACATGGGCTGTGGTGACATTTGATGAATGCCAGATTTTGATGGAGCTGAATTGGGTCAGGAAGCTAGATTACATTGATGTGGTATTGAGCAGAAGAGGTCTTTTTGGTCTTGATGGGAAAGTGAGTGAGTTGTGTTACAATCTTCCATGTTGATTGATGTGTCACTATTTTGCCCTCTTGCTTTTGGATTGGACTGGTAGCCTTTTTGGGTGAGGTTGAAGGAGTGAGACTGGGATCAACACCCAAACCAATCCGGCATGGATGTTGGTATTGGATTGGTTTTGTGTCGCCAAACCAACACCAAATCATTGGTTTTTCCCATGTCGGTTCAGCCTACCCAATATGAGGAGTGAGGATTTCCCATATCGGGTATCGGCAACACAATATAGGATGGAAGCAATTTGCCTTTTTCTTACTTGAAAAGCCTTGCAACCAATCTTTAATTACGGTATCGGCTTGTATTGCTTCAGCGACACAATATGGCCGACCGGATTTTTTTTATCCTCATATCGTATTGGGTATCGGTCTGGATATGTGGGTTGGCCAATACAACATGGAAAACCTCTGAAAAGTCATAATGTGTTGTGTTGGATTGGTTCGGGCGTTGCTGGGATCTTTTTGATTTATTTGAGTTGAACTAGAAGAGATTGCAACCTTGATTTGGTTATGAGATCAATAAGGTATTTTTGACCTGAGGAACTTATTAGATTTGGAATATAACCAGCAATTGATGAGGCAGCTTGCTTTGAGTTGGACCAAGAGAGACTTGTTGATTTGTTGTTCATCAAATTGTTGCCTTTGGAATTTGTGGCAGGGTATTGCTTGTCAGCTGAAGTAGCAAGGAGAGGTGGATAGGTGGTGCTTTGCAATTTGTTATGAGCAGATGTCCTAGAACTACCAATGGCTTTTGCAAATTAACAATTGTGTAGACAAGAGTTGAGTAAGTATGCTTGCAGGAAGGTTGTGGATAGCCAATTGGAATGGAGGAATTTGAAGAGAGGGAGAAGGAAGCCAATTTGAGTAGGAGGGTCGAGTTGGTGGTGGTATAAATACAATTTTCTTTCTAAGCTTCAGAATACCATAAGTTCAGAACACACCCAAAAAAAACTTCTGGTGTTCTGGGGAAACACTTCTGGAAATTTCCAGAACCATATTTGTATACCCTATATATTGATATGGGTAGACAGGTGTTGAGAGCAGTGGTTGAGAGTGCTGATTTTGAAGCCATGGATGGCAGAAAAACTGTGCAGATAACTGCTGTGTGACTCAGAAATGTGAGATCAAGTCAAGGAGTGGGTATAGGATTGGGGTACTTGACTATAGAAGGTGATGTGTTTTTGGCTGTGGTGTTTGTGGTCATGGCAAATGAGATAGGAATTGATTACACAAGGGGGTGAAGTTAGGGCTATGACCCAGCCCTGGCCCCGCCCGGCCGAGTCTGCCCGGTGATATCTGAGAAGGCAGCAATCCACACCCCGGGACACCTTAACCTAACATGATGAGACACACAAAGGCCCTGTATGTATCCCGGGAACAGGTGCCCGGCCAATGCCTGAGCCTCTTTTGTCAACAAACCCTTTGAAGATCATCACTTATCATCAAGATTAGACTCAACCAATCACTTACATAAATCACACTGTACATGTTGGACACTGGATTGTAATAAGCTTTTAACCTTCAAGTAGATCCTCTTATATTCCTTTTCTTTAGACTTCCTTTTATCAATAGATTTCCTTTACTATATCTTGTATTTCCAATTCCTTTTAAAGAATATATTCTAAATTCCCATATAATGCCTGCTTCAACTGCTCCTGTCACCCGTAGCTTGTTGCAAATCCTCCGCGCAGCACATGTGTCAGCTGCTGCAAACACATTGACATTAGGTACTCCAGCTACCAGCAGTATGGCTCCTTCAGATTCCATCTCTGAAGTCAACTCCAATATCACTGCAACTGCACACTCATTGTGGGTGTGGCATTATTTTGTTCAGCAACATAGTGAAGGCACCTTGAAGAATGTTTGTCACTCTCATCTTTTTTTCTTTTACTCTTCAAGATCAAGCCTTTCAATCAAGCAAATCTCAAAAAGCCTCTTATCCAATTAGTAGTTAATTGGGAACTCCCAATCTGTCTCGTTGATGCTCCTGAGTTCCGGCAACTCCACACCATGATTAACACCGCCACACCATCCATCTTGTTGAAACAAACTGTGGTCTCCAAAGGTATTTTATTGAATTTTCAAACCATTTGAGGTTCTTTCATCAACGAGCTTTCAACTATTCCACACATCAGTATCACGTGTGACGGGTGGACTTCTCCCAGTAACACCGCGATGCTTGGTGGTACTGCTCATTGGATTGACCAAAACTTCAACATGTGCGACATTATTCTTGCTTTGAAACCAATTGAAGGACCTCACACCAGATCCGATCTTGCAGCTCTACTCCATCACACTCTGGACCATCACACTCTGGACAAGCTCAACCTTGGCAATAACCTTCATTGCATTACTGCCAATAACACCTCAAACAACACAACTATGGGTCGACACCTTCAGACCATGATACCCAGCTTCAATGCCTCCAAAAATCTCCACAGATGTGTTGTGCATGTCATCAATCTGGTCGCCGAAACTGGAATAGCTGTCTTCAATGGCAAGAATGCCCCTCCTGTAGTCAACACCCTTGATACTCAAATCCCCAATCAACCTCCTGTTCCTCTTTTCATCAAGCCAACTCCTCATTCTAAAATCAGTACCATCTTACCTTGTGTCCGCTCTTTCCACAAGCAAGTCAAGAACAGTACTCAACTCAAAGCTGCCCTCGAAAGCGCCACTCAGGGATTCTCCAAGCTCAAACACAAGGTTGGGTTGGTCCACAAGGTCTCAGCTTGGTGGTCTTCAACTCACACTTGCCTCAAACAATTTGTTGAACTTCAGCTGGTAGTCCGTTACGTATGCAATGGAGATACCTCACTTGAACCTTTTTTACTAGATGAAGATGAGTAGGTCCTTGTTGTGACCCTTGTGCAATTCCTAGCTCCTCTAGCTCATGTCATCAAAGACATTGAAGGTAACAAGCATCCAACCTTCATGAGTGTGATTCCTGACTACCAATGGCTGGTCAAACAACTTGAAGCAGTGAGTTTTTTTTGTGTTTCATCACTTCTCTCTAGTTAAGACCCCGGAAAGCTCCAGGTGAAGTACCCAACCTAAAAGGAATGGATTGAGGGTCAAAAAAAAACACCGACGTACCAACAAAAAAGGTATTTTTTGGGTTTTTGAGCCAAAATCAGGTTTTTTGAATTCAGACCTGCCAATGTAACAGGTATGGATTTGTCCTGGGCCAAAAAAAGCCCAAAAACACACTCTTTTGGATGTACATACCAACAAAAAACAAATGGATTGGTCTCCTGGGAAATTTTTAGTGATTTTTGCTTTTTGAACCTATTGACAAAACCGGAATCGTTTATGTCTTATTTTTGGGTATTTACCGTGTCACAGGGTATTGAAAAGGTCAATTTGGGTGGTTTTAGGTTGGATACTTTCCCTGGAGATTTCTGGGGTCCTCTCTAGTTTTCATTGTTAACTTTAATTTATTTTTTTATCATTAGACTTGATAAAACTCCAGCTGCAAGGAGTTGAAAGAGTGTATCATGCCAATTATGGTATACAAATATTGTTCTGGAGATTTCCAGAATGGTTTTCCCAGGACACCAGAACCCTTCTGGTGTTCCGGAAAAATATATTTCTGTGAACAAGGTTCCACTTTGTGTCACAGTCATGTACTCAGGATTCTGGTATTCTGGACTGCCGGGGCGTTCAAACTTCCAGAACACCAGAATGCCAGATACCATTATAATTTTTCTTTCTGACGTTCTGGGACAAATCTTCTGGAAATTTCCAGAACATTATTTGTATACCATAAATGATGAAGAAAATTGTTCACTATCAAGAGGCTGCTCAGATCCATTTGGAGAGCAACGGTTTCTAGACTTCATGTCTATATGTGGGTTGCTATATGTAACCTTACATATACCACCCTGTCCTTCTCCTACACTATCAGTAGGGGGAGGACGTTTGGGATGGCGGCCACAGGCCGGTCTGCTTTGTGTGATCCGGAAAGTTTTCTTTCTCACGCAAAGCAGGGGCCGTCCTACAAGCACACTGGGTGAGTGGGTGGTATTTGAAACATTCAATATGCAATAAGTGGATTTTGAGAAGTGAAATTTGAAACCTGAGATTCCTGACTGGCGAGTTGATCAGGTGTGCAAGAGTGAGGGAAAATTTTCACAGTTCTGGCACGGGGGAATTTCTCTTGAGTGATCACTCTTGCTATAAGCATATGCTTACAGTCTTGCTCACCTCTTGCCCAGTCATGAAACTTGTTGCAAAGTTGTCCCTTTGTTCACATCCCCAAAGAAAGCAATGTGCTACTATACTTGATCCTTACCTGAAAATCAACGCGGTCAAAGCTTCAACCAAGGAGTCTCTTGGTTGGAGCCAAGAAGATTTACTTAAACATTTCACTGATCAAGCCAGAAAGTTCATACCTGCTCAAGATCCTGACATCAATATTGTCAAACCTCAAGAAGAAACTCTCACCCTAGATCAACCTCAACACTTCATTAAGCCCCACAAATTGATAACCATTGAGCACAAGGTCAATGAGTATTTAACTGCTCCTCAAGAAGATGAGTGATGTGATGTCTGGCATTACTGGAGTTCGAATCAATGTCACCGGCCCAATCTAGCACGTATGGCCAAAGCTATGCTTGCTGTGCCTGCCACTAGTGCTCCATCCAAAAGAACTTTCTCTGACACTTTGAGAGTCATGAGCAACCACTGTGCATCTTTTACTTCACAAAATATCAAGGCTCAATTATGTCTCAAAATTTTATTAAAGAACTTTTCTCTTAGTTTTTACTTTTACTTTTAAAGTTGGTTAAAATGTTTCTCTTTACTTTTACTTCGTAGTTATAGAATAGTAGATACAAGTACTGTTCTTGTTCCTTCTTACCTTTAGGTAGTTCCTTTATCACTCAAACTTGATCAAATAGTAGTCTAGTAGATGCGTGTTAGAAGTTGTAAGCTTTTTGAATCATTTACAAGCTTATTACAACTCTATACTTGATGAGTAGATACAAGTGACTCTGAAATATATGCCAATCCATGCCCTGTTTTGTCTCCTTCTGTGCCCAAAATTGGGCCTTGCCCCGCCGAGCCCTGTCCCCCTTTATTCAGGGTGTGCCTTGGTTGGCCCTCCCCAATTTTTGAGGGGCAGCAAGGCCTCCCAGGGCTGGGCGGTTCCCCGGGGCCAGTCACAAGCCCTCAGGGCCAGTTCATAGCCCTGGGTGGAGTTGAGGGGTGAGGGTTGGTAAAACCAAACAGAACTTGTCTGTTTGGGAGCTTCTATCCTTGGGTCAGGTCCAACATGTAGGTGCCTGGTGCATGCACATGAGGTGCACATTCTTGAGAAAAAAAATGGAGTGTGTTGTGACTCACGTGGTGGGCGCAGGGTTTGGATTCAGGGCGCGCCCAGCGCACCTATAGTGGGGGCGCCAAGGGCGCACCTATTGGGTACACAAAACCAAAAAAAACTCAAAAAAAAAAATGGCAAAAGAACAAAAGAACTATTCAAAGTGTTGAAAGGGGAACATCAATTCTTGCAGATGATGTATTACTTGAATAAAGGACAAAGAAAATGTTGAAAATCAAATGAAGAGATCATCTTTGTCCCATGATTCATTGTCAGAATCATCCACTGACATGACATCTGTAGATACTTGATTAGAGTTATTGAACCAAGTGAGGTCAAACACAGATTCTATGTAGCTTTGTTCCTCAATTGGAATGTCATTGAGTTCCGCTGGATGATCAATAAGAACTCTGTCTTCAAAAGCTCTATGTGTTGTGATATTGTGAGATTTGCTCCATCAATTTCTTGCACTTGACTTGTTTGAACTTGACAAACAGTACACCAGGGGGTAAACGTCCTCGGCCTGGAACGGTTTTTGTTACGTTTTCAAAAGTTACGTGTCAGTGACCGACGAGAAACGTGTTCCGTCACCGAAACACCTTTTTGTATTGAAAACCGTGTCACCCGGTGTCAGGAACTTGACACCGTTTGCCAACGGTAACAAACTGTCACTTATTTGAACAGACACCGTGTGGATTATAAGGTCACTAATGACCTTTTATTAACAAACGGTTGACTTGAAGGACCTCAGTGTCCATAGCTTGTGTTATTCACTCGCTCTCGTCACTCATCAAGCGTACCAAGCCTTTTCCGATCAATCAAGAAATTTCAAAAGGATGTTGGAACTAAATATTTCAAGATGAAACACTACTTACAATGGAATCAAATATAGGAACTCCTGGTGTTGAACTCCAAGGTTTACCTCCTGGTAGAATTGTGCAGTTTCATGGAAAATGGCCTTTCAGATGTTGGCATGTGATTTGGGAACGTCTATCTGCTCTCTTTAGTATCTTTAATTTACTTACTTATCTATTCTCTTACTATAAATTGAACATTACCATCCCTCATTCATGGCCTTTACAAAACTTATACCGGGGTAATACCTTTGTTGGGATGAACGCTTGGATTTGAAATACAATCTTTCATTGTCGAGATAAACCTTGGACCAAACGTTTAGATTACTTCAATGCCGCTGCTTATGCTCTCTATGGTCTCTATTTGGCTTGTGGGAGATTCTTTCGACTTTATCCTACCAAGGCAAAACATCATCTTCTACTCGAACTTAGGCTTTACTACGCCAGTCAACTTAAATCCATCCTTAGGGCTATGTTTCTGGCTCATCTCGCTTTCTTAAGCGCTGGTGAAAGGTTTAATTATAAATATAATATGTTGGTCAATGTGGCTGTTGGTGTTGCAACAATCCTTTATGGCTTTCTTGGACAGCATCTCATTCCTATCTAAGAAACATAAAATCGGGATCTCAACCTCGACTAAACTGAGGTAAAACTACAAAAAACAAAAAACGAAAACAAATCTACAAAATATGTAAAGGTCAATTTGATTATATCATCAAAAGATCTGAGAAATATAAAACACTCGCGATCGTTATCTGGACTATATACTTTGAGAGTGAACAAATGTTATGTACATTATGGTGTAGCGGTTTGGAGATTGATGGCTTACGATGTGTTTTTGGCCGCGAGCCCGTGTTCAAGTCTTTCTGGGCTCTCCTTTTTTGAGCATTTGCCCCTCACGTCGAATCGTTCCGACCACGTTCCACAGCGCGTCCCTGGAACGGTGAAGGAGACCACTCTGCTCTGGTTTTCTGGGACGTGATAGTTCGGTGACGGGGACGCCTTTGTGTACGTCCCTTCTGAAAACGTGTCAGAAACGTCTCAACTGAATTGGAATTGAGACGTTTCTGAAAGGTCTCGGTTTCGGTTTGCGTGCGGTGACTTTTACCCCCTGGTGTACTTGCTCAAAGGGCGCGCCGACCCTATATTTCGACTTTCCGGGCGCGCCCAAAAGGCGCGCTTTTCGCGCTACGCCCACCACTTGAGTTGTGACGCAAATCTTTGTCCGGCGTCTCATACCCCGAGTCTCTGTTGGTTTATGGATGTGAGGGAGTTAGCTTTATGAAGAGTAGGAATGACTCTTCTCAATTCAATATCCTCTTGATTGTAGCTCAGTCACGCCGAGCCTTTTCACCTCTCTTAACTGCCATGCTTGCTGATACGAGTTCTGATGGCACGGGTATGGCACTTGATAAGATGAGAAATGGGACTTGTTAAAACTGTTTAGATTGAGGAATACGATAAGATTACTTGGTGTCGACTAGCTGTCTCATCCGGCTGTTTCATCAAATCACATCGGTCTGTGTGCTCCACCCTGTAGCTCAGATGGAAATTTCCTATCACTAATGCCTGGTCTGACATGGTATCTTGAATCGCGCGTGCTGCTGTTCGCTGAGTCATGGGCGGTTAAGTGCATCTTCAAGAGATGAAGATATCAGAGTGGTGCAGACCACTTGTGACAAACCCCTGAGCGAGCTTGGAGCTCGAAACAGCCTTGTTATCACCAGCGCAACTCCCCATATATACATCACGCAATCATATAAGTTTTGAAAAGACCCACATTGACTTATCATACTACAGAAATCATTCAGATTGTGAATATCGCACTTTGTAAAAAATTTATATTTCGTCTTTGACTTGCTCAGCACAATCTTCTATCGAAGAGTCAGACGCGACCTCCTCGTATATAGTCAGACCTCACTAGTAACCGCAGCGCTTGGTTTTCCGTTTCATTAGCTTTGTATCAAATTCCTCAAGATGTGCATCAAATCCTACACCTTCACACCATCCATAATCCTGGTCATCTGGTGCTTAGTTTTCATGGTAGTTCAAGCCAATTGGGATGAAGCAACAGGTTTTGTGCATGATTATAACGTCTCTCCGGCATGGCTTTCCAAAAACCCACGTGAATATGGTCCTGATTTCATTTTCAAGAGGCTTGAGATATACTTTTCTTTCCATCATAGAATCACTGAACTCCCTCGATTTGTTGTGTTTCTCTTTAGCAAAATCCTGCTCCAAAAGTATCCAATTGGCTGAGTGCTCGGTGAGTTGAGCTTCTTTTAAAGTTTCTTTTGAAGAGATTAAGTGTTCTAAAGAGATTCAAACTGACTCCGAGTCCCTTCACTTCTATCGTGACATTTTGATAACATCTTCGCAGCATAACACGCGAAATGCATACCCCAACGGTAAGTGTATCTCGCTTATGTTTCCGTGGTCATCAGCTCAAATGTCCATCAATATTCGTCTCATCCGACAATCAATCGGGAAACATAGTCCAATTCATGGCAATTTTTACTGTTGATCACTCCAAAGATACTTTTTATGGCTGCGTGAGTCAGCTCGCAAGATTGCTCGCATATTTACATAAATCGATAGCCCTTTGTTCGAAAATATCACTGACCCTGATTTGGTCGCATAGTCGTATGGAGCATGTTGCTATTTTTCGCAATTCCCACCGGTCAGCGCGCTTGTGTCGAACCCTACTAACTCGCACATTTTTGTTTGGCAGTTGAGTCACTCTCACAAATGAACACATCCCCGTCTCTTAAAGTTTGACTTGATAAGCTCTGACAATGATCACATTTTCGCTCCTTATTTGTAACTAGTAATCTTGGAGGTTTCAAAGGCAGTGAGTGTCTTCTGGATTTTTCTTTTTCTTTTGTACCTACAGAGTCGGACTCCCCAAGTTTATCTCTTCCTCTACCCAAACTTATTGAATCTCCTCATACTTTCACTAATAGAGGGAACAAATCCAATCGCTAATCCCCAGACTGGGGTTTTTGGCTGGGAAGATGGAAAGACCGGAAAATATATGGATGGAACTCCAAACAGGGCAACTTATACACCAGCTCATGATAAGGATTTTCCAGGATTCAAACTTCCACCCGCATGGCCAGCTACTATGCCAATGCCAGCGCAAAAGAATGTACAGCCTTCTTGCGGTAAACCAGGTGAACCAAACAAGGACCCGAATCCTACCGGAGCACCTGGAAAAGGTGGAGCAAAGCCTAATGGAGGTGCTGCCCAGTCAAAACCTAACAACCCTACTCCAGCAAAAAAACCAAGCCGAAGGCGTATGTAGTCTCTTGCAAGCTGTCTATCTAAATTGTAATTAAATTAAAGAACAAAAAGAACTACTCCCTCTTCTAACTCATTTTCACCCATTTCGGCCTTTCACTCAGTAACCTCATTCAGTATTTGCCTTGAAGGAAATTTATACGTGTTGTTATTCTTTTTACTATGAGTACTTCTTATGGTATGAAGGGTTTTTCCATAGACCTTCTCGTACTGGACAAAAGTTCGTGATTTGGTGAGACCCAAAATTCACGACCTTGACTCATTCATTTGTTATATTATTTTTGTTCATTTGTTTCAGACGGAATACGACGTCAACGGAACATGTACCTTTTTGAACACGTGAAGGCCAGGTGAAGGCCAGGGTGAGGGCTACTTGACCTCATCCACGTTCCTGTCACCTATAAAGGGGACCTTTTTCACATCACCTCCACTCAATGCCACACTGATTCAATCTCAGGTGGGCTCAGTTCAAAGTTGCCCCGTGGTGTAGACGTCAATAACCCTCATTAACCTTGGTGAAGGTTGTAAGACAAGACTTGTTGATCTTTGTTGAATACTCACAGCTCATCATTTGTTAAAATGTGGTTCTACAGTGGTACAAGAAAGTTGAAAACCACATGAAAAACCCGTATGAAAAACCTGCATGAAACCACATGGATTTTGTGAACCTCCCCGCAAAGACCAAAAGATCCATGTGGTTTTTTCATGTGGTTTTCTTATGTGGTTTTTGATTTTGTGTACCACTGTTCTGAATTTCAAGATATATGTGCATACTCAGAGTCAAAGCTCACCATTTTTTTCAAAATTTGTTTCTTACAATCAGACAGAAATCGACAATTATCTTTGACAATTGTCTTGATTTCATACAAAACCATGTGCAAAGCACTTCTATCATTGCCAGCATTAAATAGGGGGCGTGAGAATTTTGTGATGTCGCTTTGGAGATGGTTAAAGTTTGCAAATCGTGAAGATTGCAAAAATGTATTTACCCCGCCGATTATATAATTTTACATACAATCTTCTGTTTGGAATGTATGTAAGAAATACAGTCGGAAAAAAAAGGTCCAAATAGTATACCACTGGAATACCTTTGTCGAAATTTCCGAACAGACATTTCCGACATCTAATCATCGCAATCAAATAACCTCGCAAATGTCAAAAATCTCCCTTCATATCATAGTTTTGCAAGACATCCTTCACAGACATCCCAAACCGCCGCAAAGATAACATCGTCAAAGTCGAATTCATCTCATGATTCTTTAATTTTGCAATGAATCTTCCCAATCCAATGGATTGAATTGGCTCCAATGCATTCAAGTTTCTATGTGACCTTACATCCACTAAAGGTGGTAGAAAAGGTACTGCCGCTGAGCTTACGTATCTGAATGGCGATTTAAATGAGGCTGGAGGACATCCGCTTGACCTCTATCCAGCAAGGCCAGAGTCTTGCACACCTAGCTCAGACTCGATTTGTCAAAAGGTCGGAGATTACCTTCTTTGAAGAAATGCAAGTGACTTATGCAAAGGCTTATTATCCTTTTATTGTTCTGCATTTTATTCGTTTTAACATCTTTTATTTCCATAATTCATCCTATCATCTTCAAAAACCAATAATTTTGTATCGTGAAATATTCCTCATTCAAGACCAATCTCGATATAATCAAGCATTTAGTTCCTACTTTCCAACCTTTTTTTGATCAAACAACACCTCAAAACACCTCAGAAATGAGTCATGTTTTGGAAACTGACCTTGACAACCTTCATGTCTTGGAAACTGACTTTGCGAACATGGAAGATGACGATGAATACAATGGATTTGATCAAGATCTTGATTACAATGATGAGTATGTGGATTTAGATGGAGACAACCATTCTAATCTCACTCATCATCATAAAACCAATTCAAAGATATCTCCATCAACTACGACGATAAAGTCCTCAAAATCCAACAAATCCACACCTCGGGGTGTCAAGAAAACGTTTGGCCTACCCCTCTACAGGGAATCCTTTGTAACCTATATACATGAAGAAACTACTCTTGACAATGAGGGCTATCCGCTTCTTCCCAACGGCAACACGGTATATGTCAAGCTTGCTGATCAGAAACGTCCCACAAACTGGGGAGCATTTGCTTTCATGTATACTACTTCTGGAGGAGGTAAAGAAAAGAAGAGTTGGCAAACTGTTTGATTTAAATGCTTAGGCGTCATAGTTTGCAAAAGCATTACTTGTGACTATTTGGGCTCACCACCCACCTGCTCAAATAAGAGAAGAGAATGGAGCACCCAGTCAGTTATTTTGTTATAGTTTAAATTTATTATCTTCTTTCATACTCACGCATGTATATCTCGTTAGACCTCGTAAATGCCAAGCGGCACGGTGTTCAGATTACCTGAAGTACATTACATGCAACAACACTATGTGTCGGATGGACGAGCATACCAGCGGTTGGGGTATAATCCGACACGCTGGTATCCACAATCATCAATGGCCCCGTCGATCTAAGCCGGACAAACTATCACTGGACAAATTTGCACGAAAAGTCGTGGAAAATCCCAAAATCGGACCATTACGACACAAGGTCAGTACATAAAAAACTCTTAAATTTTTTTGTTTATTGACATGATAATCATCTTACTTCTTTAGGTAGGACGTGCTCCAGCCGGTCAGAAGAACATTGAGTCCGTCTCAAACATTCATCCGGCGTTTGGCCATCTTCATCGCACCGGTTACTATCGTCGTACGATTCTGGTAAATTCCGGTGTAATTCTGGACAAGAAAATACCTGGAGCAGGTGACAGCTTTGTATTGGATATGTGTCATTGGGCCGAGTAAGTTCCTTTCTATTCTATTATTTACTTAGTCTCAATCAACTTACTCATATATTTGGATAATTTTTCAAGGCATGGAATGTTAGAAAGATCCAGCTCTTTTAAGCCATGAAATGCTCACATGACGTTTCAAACTGAATGGATGACGAGACAGCTTCTTTCTTGAGACGAAGACAACAATGTGTATAGTGGAGACCTTCTCTCCGATGTGACTTACAAATTTTTCGCCAATGGTTATCTTTTGTCGACTTCTATGTACAACAAGGACCTTCGGCGTTGGATTCCCATTTTATTTACGTAGTTAAGAGGTTTAACCAAAGAGCACTATCCAGCTCATTTTGAAACCCTCATGTCTCAAATTAAATCAGAAGATATGACTGCTGCAGAACGTGATACACTCGTCTGGCAAGTAGTAGATCTCAGCGGCACAGAAGAACAGGTTTATCATGGCTTATATGGAAGTTTTTCAAGAGACGGATTGTGCTGTTGCACTCGACAAATTAAAAGGTTGTGAAGAGCATTTTAGAGCTCAGGTGACAAGGGTGAAGAGGAACCGCAACATCATACCTGCTGATAATGAGGTATGATATATTTTTCAAATTAATTTCTTAATTATTATTTCATCCAAATGTGATTTATACTGATATCTTTGTAATTTGCTCACAGCATGAGTTTGAAAAAGCAGCCCGTGGCCTTATGAAGCCAGACAAACCTGGAGGGTTGAATTTCAATGAAAAAATTGCACAGATGCGCAAGAATTTTCCTATAGCCAAGCAATGGCTTGAGTGGTGGACAGCGGCCAACATCAAGGCCATGATATTCAAATCAAGGCCTAAGCAAATTGACAATGATGGACTTTGCGCCAACATGCCGGCGACAACCAACGCGCAAGAGTCTCTCCATCACGTTTATTACATGATCACGTAGGTTTTATTTTCATTAATTTTGTTTTCACTTTTTGCATATTTGTTTTGTAACTTGTGCTGACTATATTTGAGCCCTATCAGCAAAGGTAATTGTACCATTGCTATAGGGCTAATCCAGTTATATGCCTTGGCTCTTAGTCTAGAAAGGGACCACAAAGACCGCCTTTGAGGTGTTCCAATTGGATATGGGGAAGAAAACAAGAGCTATAAGAAGGTGGCTCAAATTTTGGGATGGTCAAAGAAACCTCGTAATTTCCGAGAAACGAAGTCTGATGGCAGGCCGCCAGATACAACACTGGCTCTACTAGGACCTTTGAAGAAGCTTGGTAGACCTAAAGGGTCTACCAATATCGACCAAAACCCAGTCACAACTTAAATATCAACCAAAACCCAGTCACGACTTACCCCGGTTTTTCCTCTAGCACTGCCGTTGGGCGCCAAAATCGATGTTGGCTCAATTCCATGACGGAATGTCTGTATGCAGTTCATACAGCTGTTTGGTACAGCCGGGCAACAGGTAAATCAACTCATATTTTCGCCAAGCTAATGAAGCTGTTCTTGTCAAGGTCAACCTGGAAGATCAGTCAGAAAGTTCAGATCAAGAGCAGTCTATCAATTGGGCAAAATACTCTCCATGCTGCCATACAAGAAAGTCGACCTGGAAGCTTCCTTCCGGACCAATCTGCTTCCGCTGAACAGTATTTCAAAGGTATCTTTGATAAGGAAACTCGAACCAATCATCTGTCATCTCCAGCTATCACGCATCAACTGTTTTGTCTCAACCTCAAGACAAAGCTTATCTGCTCTCATAACAATGAACATATTTTAAACAAAAATAAACATATAAATTCAATTAGGTTGTCTCACAACCACTTTGGTGATAAATTTACTTATGCGCAAACAAGTAAACTTCTGGAACAATGGTCATCATCAACAGGGCTTCAAGGTGTATCATCTTGACACTGCCGTGTTTGCAAGGTCAACAAAGACAAAGTAAAATCCGGTGATCCTACTTCGTCTCCACCCTTCTATGAAAAATCTTGTATTGTATTGGATCCACCGCCTCCCCATCTACATGTCCAACTTGATATTACTTACTTATTGAATGTTCAGCGCCCAGAAGCCTTCAAGATGATGCAAGAATGTGATTTACCTTACAGATTAATTATTGATGGGACTACTTACATCATGCAGGCTTGCGGTTTTTGGGGAGGAAATCATTATTGGTGTAAAGTGATACGAACAGTTGGTGGCCTGACAGGTGCGTGGCATCATAATGATATGGAAAATGCTGGAATTGCGAAGTTGGTATCTAGAGATGTAGAGAATATTGGAGGACCTTTACCTAATACGAGCTGGGTTATCTATTCTCAAGCACCTACGGTGGCTGAGTCATTGATAATCAAGGAAGCAGATAGCAAGATTGACCGGTCTGTGGGCAACAAAGAATTATTAGACCGACCATTTTCTCAATCTCAAATCGAAGGGGATGAACATGAAGTTGATGAAGAGGTACAAAACATGAATATTGAAGAAGAAGATTATGAATTACCCAATGACTCAGATCTAGAAATTGTTCACAATAATATCAACGAGGTAGAGGATATGTTTACCTTGGATGATGAAGCCCCTGTGCCAAAGTTGAAACCAAAACAAAGTGAGTTTCTATTCATCTTACATATGTTTGGTGTCATAACTTTTATTCATACTTTGTTGTTGATTTTTTAGGTCGTAAAAAAACTCCCAATATCCAGTTCAAGACCAGCAAAGAGATGGAAGGTATGTTTGCCTCCGACAAAGTTGCTAGTGAAGCAACTTTGGAACCTTTGCAAAATAAAGACTTGCAAGTGATGTTTGCCTCGGAGGATGATTATGCTATTGAAGCGCCTTTGGAAACTGTGAAGGCAAAGCAAAAAAAACAAGGTATGAAATCTTTCTAACATCACTGACTATTACGTCTGATTCATGAATCTTTATTAATTTGGCCAGGACGTAAGAAATCAATTCTAAAACAAGAGAAAGAAAACGTGGAACCTTTGGCAAATAAATCAAAACGAGGTTAGTTTTTTTTACCTATTGACCTTATGTTGTCATATTTATGTATAGATATTTCTTCTTTTTATCAGGACGTAGGAAATCAATTGTTAAAGAAGAGGTGTTGCCCTCAGGTAATGTAGACACAGAAGAGAAGGTATCTTCCAAGAAGGTATCTTCAAATAAACAAAAATGTGGTGAGTTATTCACAAAAATTTGTCATTCATGTGTCATTCATCTATCTCACCTATTCTTTTTCATATCACGTAGCATGTGATGGCGACGAACTTGCAGGTGATGGTGCAAAAGCAAAGAAAAACCCCCAATGGAAAGGATGGGTTGAGGTGGAAGAGAACGTGGCAGAAGAAGATGACGCTTTGGAGGTGGCTGCTGACAGCAGCCAAGACCGTAAGGCCGGTATACGTGTATCAAAGCGTACAAGGCGTAAGAGGGAGTAATATGTCGTTATTTATTTATTTATTTATATATTTCTAGTCAATCTTTCCTTTGGGGTCTCTTTTAATTATTTACTTTTTTCTATCTGCTCGTTTTTTTTCTTTCTCATAGCCTTGTCGTCACTGTGTCTTTTTTTCTACTTTATATTTTCTCCCTGCTTGTTCTTGATGTTGTTTAGGCACGTAATACAACAATTTTATTTTTTGATCTTGAAACTTTGATTGTAAATTTCAAAATTGAAGCAAAATTTTGTAACTTTGCGATGTTTTTTTTTTGCAAAGTACATACTCCGGTATTTAATGGCTGCAAAATTCAACAATACCCTGACGAAATTTACTTTTGCGTCTGTTTTTTTTTGCGGAGAAAATTGGTCACAAAAGTTCAACCGTAAAATTCCAAAAAGCCCCATCTGTGTACTACTTTTGCGGGACAATTTTTCCAAACCTTTTTTTTACATGCATTTAAAAATATGAAATGTCTGTAAAATTAAAGAATACCTAAGTATTTTTGAATTTTACAACATATACAATTTGCAAACATTAATCATTGCAAATCAAAGTTTGCAAAATTCTACGATCCCATTAAATAGTTTCCCAGGTAGGAAAGTGACCTAGGCTGGGAACATGATTGAGAGTAGACTGTGTGATGAAATCATCTTGCACTGCACAACTGAGCCATAAAGTATATGCTACATATGTGCTAACATCTGAGTAAATCCTTAGCTATCAGCTGCATACAGATTGACTCAGTTATCTGTTCATCTGGATAAGAAAATCTCATGTAATACATGATGTAATTTTGTTCAGACTGAGACAAGCATCTTGAAAAATTGGCTACATATATTAGCCGTTCTCAAAGTTGACCTGGTTACGAAAAACCCGGTTGACCCAGTTGACTTTCTGGCTGTGAGCTGTCAAGAAATGTCAACTTGATTCACAAAGTTACCGCCAGAAAGCAACTGGGTCAACTGGGTTTTCTTGAAACCGGGTCAACTTTGAGCACGGCTATTACAATGGCTACTTGGTAAATATTTATGGAGCTGTTCAACCGTAGCAGAATGGGAATCTGGTCCCTAGTACCCACTTTCCCATCCAGGAACCTCTCTAATGCTAACAGTGTATATTATATTTTCTCTTCTCTGACAACGACTTTATTTCTCAGTATCATAGAACAGATCAAAAAGTTCAAGTTGATGAAAAAAAAAGTTTTGGTAAAAGAGTTTCATAGCCAGCGAAGAAAATAAATATGAAACAGAGAATGAGAATGTGGTTGAAGATATAATGATTCTATGAACTCTTCATGATGTACCTGGAAATGATAAGTTTGTTAAACTGTCACTCTTTTTCCAGATGGCAACAACACATACACCTTTAGCACTTTTGAAGGATGGTGATACCAAGCTTAAAAGACTTTTGGAAAGATATTAATGAAAGATTCTAAATTGTAAAAAAGTTTGAAATGATCATTGAAAAAGTTAATGAAAAGGACAGATCCCACTGTTTGAATTTGAATTATACCATAGTATTGAAGAATTCTGAACACAGAAGACAAAGAAGTAGAAATAATAAATAGTTTTAGTCTTAGATAAGGATAAATCTGTAGAAAAGTTGAAAACAAATCAAAAGCTTCAAGAAAGGAGATTGAGGATTTGAAAAAAAAGAAGTGGAAGCTTTGGAAACTGGTAAACTAATCACCATAGTGGTATGTGATTGTGTTAAGAAGAATCTCACATGGAAGTTCCTTTGGCAATAGAAAACCTTTTTATACTTATAGTCAGCATAAATGTTTTCATGCTCAGCATCAGGATCAAAGGAAGAACTACAAAAATGCCAATGACAGTGGTTCTTATGATGGATAAAGATCAGCCAGGGATGGATTACATGGAATTGATGGATGTAGACATGTCCTTTTCAAATATTGGTATTGTAATAAGTTCTGATAGTTTTATATCTTGACGCCTATTCTCGAAGTGTAATATGTGATCAGCTGAATGAGCATGATAAATAGTTCACTATAATGCGATCCATTTCGCGTTAAAAGAATCATCTGATGTTCATCTGAAATCGGGATGTTTGCTTGCCTGAAACATTGGAAAGTAACCAAAAAAAGATCAAAAAGATCAAAAGTTTTCTTCATATTCATGGTACATATCCTTTTTCATATCTTCAATAGTGTAAATTATCATTTCATTAATCTTTCATCTTTCATCTTTCATCAAAACCATTTCTTATAAATTCGTAAAATAAAAATAATCAATAATCTGAAACCAAAGCAAATTAAACAAATCCCACCCCACGCCAAAAAAAAAGAAAACCAAATCAAACAAGGAAATTGAAATTGAAAATGAAAAAATAACAATGCAAAAAGAAAAGAAAATCAAAAAGTAAAAAAGAAATTATAAAAAGATCTAAAAGAGAAATAAGAATGATAATAATAATAAAGAAAAAAAGAAAAAAAAAGTTTTAAATAATATAACATTCATTGTCCTTCTTTCGTTTTCAAAAATAAAAAAAAATCATGTTCTTTTTTTAATACCATCATGATCATAAAAAAAAATCTTCATCCTAACCTAAACCTTCTACACTCAAAGAGCTTATCCCACATTTAAAAATATATATAAAATACGAAAACATGATAACAATTTAAATGATCAGTTGATGAGTAAATACGAAAAAGAGTACAAGAAATTAAAAACCGAACCCATCAGTTTCGGAATCGAAATTAAAAAAGAAAAAGAAAAACCATGTATACAAAAAGTTCAATAAAAAGAACAAACACACGCCCACACAAACATAGAAACTTAAAGATGAGTTACGTTTCTTGTCTATGAAGTATCTTCTTCTTCATGTTCCTCATCATGTCGATCAGATAAGACCATTGATGAATTTAAAGAAGGAAAAGAAGGTGGATTCAATGAGTTTGATGCAAGACCTGATGATAATCGATTTGGATTCCTTTGATTAGTACTTTGATTTAATTCTCTTCTCGGTTCAAGATCTTCAGTGGGTGGATCCAGAATCACACTTAAACCTTCTCCTGTTCTTCTCTGTGATTCATCAGTTTCTTCTTCTGGTCTGTCACTTATTCTAGTTCTATGATCGCTTCCACTCGACTTAGGTCGAGGGTGATGAATGAAATCTGAGATTCGTTTCGCCAGTTTGCTATTGTGTCCATGTGAATTTCGCGGTGATCCAATTCTGACACCTCCTGCTCCGATCTCTAGATTTCCAATACGAATGGAGCGACTCCGATCTCGACTATTTGAGGCCGCATGCCCCCTCTGAGGTGTCGCTTCAGGAATACCTATAGGTGAGAGAAAAATACAAACAACAATCAGCCCAGGGAATCAAGCATATCCTGCAAGAACAAATGAACCACTTACTCAGTCGACTAGAATTAAATCTTCTCAACCGATTCCCGACGGCAATCTCTCCAACGCCATCAGCTTGGTCAAATCCGAACCCTCTTCCAACTCCAGACGGGGAAGCTTGACCAGTCGCCATATCATGAGTAACACTAATCGAAGTCCTAGTGCGTTCCACACGCGCTAGGCTCGGTTCAAGACTAGAATGAGTAGGTTGTTTCCTGATCATCGGCCTTCCTCCTTCGTTATTGTCATATTTGGAAAGCTCTCGAAGATATGGCATCTGAGGATCAGTTTTGTAGTCATGCTCTGGGTCGATTCGGTCAATGTATCGTAGGATTTCTAGATCACTATTGATATCCAACAAATGGAGTCAGTAGATGTCGAGTAACAAGGATATAATCTCCAAAAGCAACGGTATCTTACGTTGGATGGTACATTTCCCGATAATACTTGACAAGATACCCTGGTAAGAGGCACAAAACAACAGTGAAGAGGATCCCGAACCACCAGTAAGGTGCAGCCCATAGATAGTAATTGTTTCCATAAACGGTTGTCCAACTATCAAACCACATCACCGTCAATGACTTCAGCTCTCAAAAGAAGGAGTCGCAGGAAAAGTTGAATAAAAGTGAGGACTCACATGAAACTAGGTTTGAAAGCTGAGTATACAGCCGTGTACAATACGATCAAGACCGGTCCCACCAAGACAAAGACGGTCATAAATGTATTCCATGCAAATTGATTCAAGGCGTGAAAAGCATTGCAAGCGATGATCACCGCCACAATCACCACTGTCGAAACTTCATTGATATTCACGTCGATCCCATCTGATCTTGGACTGGTGGTGTCGTAAGCAAACGAGATGAAAAAGTAACACACTGCTCCTTGGTAAATCCCTTGGGCCATGTACCAAGCGAAATTCTTCAATCCAAATAATTTTCCGTCTCTTCCGACCGAATAAAGTTCAGGTACAGAGACTAAGACTCTTTGTCGAATATCTTGATCAAAAATTCCGATTCCAAGGACAGGCACTGCAGTTCCATGATCAATCAATTAGCCAGTGGTTCAAGTTCAGATGAGTTGATCCAACTTACGTAAAGTCCAGAACACGTTGTAGAACAAGAGATACTACAGAAGAAGATAAAAAGGAAAAACATCAACACATTGTACGGTTTATAAGGCCACTAGTCAGAGTCGTAGATTGAGGAACAAACTCAACTGTATATTCATAGTAAGTCGTCGTCGAGTAAGCACACCAAAATTGAAAAAACCAAAGTACAGAGATTCCAATGATTTCTTTATAAAAGAAATTCAAAATCATCCTCGAATTTCGATCATAAGACCAATGTCCATGAACAAACAATAATCTTGAGAGATAACGGAATTGCCCAATAGCATAATCAGACGAATTCACAGCTTGTAATCCTTCTTCACCTGATACTCCAATTCCTATATCAGCAGCTTGTATCATTGATACATCATTTGCTCCGTCACCTATAGCTAAAGTCATGGAATTTGTACCGTCTTTTACCAAACTTACGATTTCGGCCTTTTGTTTGGGTGAAGTACGACAACAGACTACAGCTTGGCATCGAGTCGATAGTTCAAGTAAAATTTCTTTGGTGAAAGCTTCCTCAAATGCATGATGTAAAGATGCACCATCGATAACAAGCCCATATCCACCTTGACGATTGCCGTTATCTTCACCGACGATATCGTGTAGATCAATTGGCTCCTCCCCTGGTTGTGCTTGGGAGTGGGTTGAAAACCTCGAAGGTCGTCGCTCTGAATTCATAACGTAGTCTGGTGGCATTTCTTTCAGGTTTTCGACTAACTCATCGGCATCGAAAAAATCCACTAAAGCTTTTCTCATTTGACTGTAAGTTGATGACCTTGTTCCATAAGCACCACCTCGGATGACGATCAAGTTCATATCTTTCGCAATCAGATTGCACGACCGAGCGATAGCTATATAAATAATATCACAAAAGTCTCATTAGTTTACTGACAAACGTTCAAAGAAACTCCATCATGACTTACCAACAGCTGTTTCCAACTTATCACCCGTAGCCACCCAAACCTTGATACCAGCACGTTTCAATTCAGCAATAGTCTCAGGAACACCATCTTGAAGTTTGTCCTCAATAGCAGTGGCACCTAACAAGTGCAAACTGTGTTCTAATTCATCTTGAACCGCTTCAATATCTTTTTCTCTCTCAGGTCCAACTTGTGAACAAGCTGTTGTATATTTGCTCGACCAGCTTAAAAACTCATCCTCTTTCAATTGTCGACAAGCTAAGCAAAGTGTCCGTAGTCCCTGATCAGCGAATTCTTCAAGTTGATCATCTGTTTTTTTCTTGATTTCATCTTGACCTGATCCCAATCTTTCAAAAATGACGTTATCAGCTCCTTTGACAAGTAAAAAGATTTCTCCGGTAGGTAATCCATCTGTCGATGTTCTGGTTCGACCGTCCGATGAATCCAATCTTCGCACAACCACGCTCATCCTCTTTCGAGCACTGGTGAATTCATTGACTTCTAAAAGTTCAAATTCATTTATTTCAGTGTCTTCATCCGCTCCATCTGCTTGATCCGCCAGTTCGATTCCTGAATCGTCCACCGCAGCTACATGATGTCGTAATTTATGTAGGCGACTGCGGGTTCGAGTTTTGGCCAAGTCCGAAGGCACTTGCAATCGCAGTACGTTTCTTTCTCGACCTCTAAAGACAAAACCTACATCTGCGGCAGCTTGTACAAGGGCAGATTCGTCAGGAGACTGAGCTTTGTACTGAATCGTGCCCGTCTCGTCTTCTGTGGCCAAGACAGTGTGACAAAGACCAAGAGTAGCAAAGAAACTGTGAATAAGTCTTGCCTGGTCCGATTTAGGGTCGGAGAGGTCGTTGATTAATCCGATATCTTGAAAGGGTTCGATTGTAGGCAATTCAGTGACCTCGGGATCTGCACTGTTTATTACTGATGGTTCGCTCGCTTTCTTCTTCAGCTTCGGACCCGTGGAATCGGATGATCCCGTGCTTAGTGATCTCGATGTGACTCGGTGAGTTGGTTTTGATGGAGTAATAGGGCTATGGAGTTGCCTGGAGTCCGCTCTCTCAAGGTCTCTCGAGGTGAATTTGGTAAGCTCGTCCGAGGGGTTGGATCCCATTGGTTCGCCACCAGCAACGGTCTCATCCTCGTCTTCTTCTACAATCGGTCCTAATCGATCTATTCCACTATATACCTTGCCACCAATGCAGCATTGTCGAAACTGCATCAAGTTTTGGGTGAGTGTTCCAGTTTTGTCACTGAAAATGTATTGGATTTGTCCAAGATCGTCAGAAAGATTCCAGGATCTAGCAATTGTACGTTTCTTGGTTGGACGATAATAAAGGTGATCATCGGCCCAGATGAACAGCGCTTGCATTGTACGGACAAATTCAATCGAGATGTAAAGAGAGATGGGTACGATATTCTGATAGGTGATCATGGCATTTGCAAATCCTACGGCGCCGTTGATATTCGGATTATCATCAGACGAATCTGAATAAACAGTCCAATACGAATTACGATCGTAGTAGTACCTTTCTGAAAGATGTGTACCGATTCCGTTGAAAAGACACATGAGGGCAAGGATACCAAGGTTGATGAAACTAAATGACGAACGAGGGGGTAAGACAGATGATCAGAAAGTTGAAATCGATGATTATAGAAAGAGCAAAGAGATTTGCGAGACTACTAACACCATGGGGTTCATGAGACGTTCGACTTTACTTCGTTTAGAAGGGGTTCCACTCGAATTCATCATGATCTTCGTGTCAGGCCCAGTGAATACCACTACTCCAATCACCCAGTCTGTATTACGAACAACGGTACCCCTCAGCAACATGGTATTGAGATTGACAGCCACGCGTAATGCATCGTGTCCATCTTTGGATTTCTCGGTTGGTTCAAGCGACTGGGACTTGACGGAATTCGGTTTGATTTCGGGGAAGATGAGAGCAGCATTGTACTTGAATAGATTCGGATCCGGTGCCTCACTCTCAATGACAAATCGATTTCTAGGATCTTGAGTTTTGAGACAGTCGGAGACCGAGCGTAGATGGCTGAGTTCTTTGATCGCATGACGTGATTTGAGGTTAGTCTCGCCATCCAAATTCTTCGTCTCAATGAAACACACGTTCTCTTCCTCATCAGAAGTAGAACAGATGATGATATCGGCAGGTACGGCTTCATCATTTCGAAGCCTAACAAGATCTCCAACTCTCAAATCTTCCCATGCGGATCTTCTGAATTTAACTTCCCGGTGTTGATGATGATCATGCGGACGATTTAGCGAAACAGGGGATTGAAGATCGCGGTCAAGACGAGAAGGTAGAGACGAATGACCAGTATGCAATTTCTCAAGTTTATCCGGTGACTTTGAAACTTTCACTTTTCGATCCCACCAATGTTTCTTTACGATTGTGGGTCCGTCTGGAATTGAAGCCTGAGGTTGTAATTCGCTTGCGAGGAGGGCAGCATCTTTGTTACCTTCGGGTTTTCTTTGAAGCCACTTGAATTTAAAGGGACTCTGCTTCGGTTGCGTCAAGTTTGGATTGAGATAGTCAGACGAAGGCGATGATGCTGATGATCTCAAGATGTGAACGACTTGTTTGTTAGTATTAGAATCCGCTTGATGTCGTTTTACATCCTCGTAGGCATCCTTGGCGGCCGTTACGCCTAGTACGACGAGTAGTGGAAGACATGCCAAGATAGGGGAGACTTGAGAGAATTTGGGGATGAATTGGAGGATGACGAGAACTGTAGGAAAGATGAAAACAGAAGGAAAGATTGAGAGTGATTAGAGTGTATGGTCAAGATGGTAAATAGGAGTGAATATAGATGTATGCGTGATCAAATGAAAAGCACTGAACTAAGGAAGAAAACGTTTGCGATCCTCCTGAATTGTTCGAGTAAGTTACGCGGAATGAAAGTGATGAGCGAATATTTGGCAGTCCTAATCTGATTACTCGGGTAAAGCCAAGACTGAAGAAATTTCACCACAAGTTAGTAAGATGGTATTGATTGAGAAAGGAATAAAGAATTAGACTGACTGGTAGTGGTTTACCGATGATAGGTTGGTTGTGTTTATCTGATTTCCATGCAGTGTTAGGTAGTGGTAAATTGATTGAGACTAGACGAGGTAAACGAGGACCGAGACGAGGTTGAAAGATGTTAGAGATGTCAAAGGTAGTAAGTTTATCGAGTTTCTTGAGGAAGGGTGATTGACGATGGAGTGTTGAGAGTGGAATTTGATGGTTTGATGACGATTGATGACGATCCATATTGTAGAATTAGAAAGTAGTGATGATTATCGAGGGTATGGGTTTTGATATTTTCAAATTGTGAATTTAAACTATCGATAGAATTCGATTTGAGTTTGAGTAGTATCTGATCCAGTTTCTTCTTGATGGTGATTAATCGATTAGTTAGGTGTAAAAGAGATGGTAGAAGTGTCTAAAATGTTCGATAGTAAAAGTCAAAAGTATGAAGTTGAGGTGTTAGTAATGAAGAACTAGATCTAGATTGAATCGAATTGAATGGAATGGTGCTTTTAGTCAACAAGCAATCACAGAAAACTATGGATGACTAATACTTGATAACCACTTGATGCTTCTTCAAGAGCTCAGATTCAAATTAAATGGAAGAAATCAGGATGAAAAAGAAACGTACCATCAAGTCTTCTCGATTTGAACTTCAACTAATCTCTTGATCAAAATAAAATTGGTTTCATTAATAGCCAAGTTGATGAATGCTTTGAACTTTGACTGATTTGGTCGATTCCTTCATTCGCTTTGTTGTATATAGGTTCGTTGGTTAAAATAAATGAATTTACTTCTTTGATCAGCCTTCCTTTAAAAACACTTTCAAACTATTCCACTTTGACACATTCTAAGACGATTCCGTCATCAAACCTTTGGCTCGAACAGAAATCTCAATAGATCTTCAATTCTTCACCCCCTCAATGTTTACAGCCGACCGTAAACAAATTGACAGTTAGGCCGGGTCCAGAACTTAAGTTAATATCTCATAACTCCGATTACGAGGCCGACCACTGACCAGCCGTCAGCCAGGGGTAGACTTTGAACCACAAACTGGAATTCAATCTAATGTGCAATGGCGTGCAGATGGCTATGCAGAAGCTCAACTCCGACCTACAAATCCGGAAGATTGATTTTCGGTGGTGAACTTCAATCTCCAACTTGGGAACGAATCACATCCGATTGATCATTCGAAGGAATCAGTCAAGTAAACAGCTCGCAGTTGTTTACAAAATTGCCCACGCGCTCCCACCCTTGGGCCTTTACCGCGTTCAAAGTTTCACAATCGTTATCACAAAAGAACTGAAACACTTGAGATCCTTCAACACACGCTTCATATGGCGAGGTACGGCCTGGTACGGCAACATGTTGCTGAGCTTAACTCGTATTGCCAACTTGCACAGGCTCAAGACGATAATCAGTATCTCTGGTCGACAAGTGAGTCCTCCCGTTTCCTCTCTGGGTTCCAGTTCACCCACCGTGGTGTTCCGTCAAGTGAATTTAATCCGCATTGATGATATCCGCCCGCGGCAAATGTGCAAACAAATGACAAAATAACTTCCTCGGTGACGCACAGCAGTACATACTTCATCAACAAAATCTCTTGAAGGGTCGTGGATTATATTCTATATCCTATCTCCTAAGGATGCTGTACACATTCTTCAACACACTCCATCCCCACGGCTCTTTGTTAAGCTGACATATCAAATCACACGATTTTGATCTTTAAAAGTGTCTCTTTGCAACACTTTGCTTTTGATAAGCCTTTGCAACTTACGGAGGTCTTGACATGAGACCAGCGTGACCTGAATCAGGAAGCAAAATTGATGCATATCTTGCCGATGTTTATACTAACAGCGCATGATTGAGGAATCTGTGATCAGCTGTGAAATTCAAGCATGATTGTTGACCCCTGATAATTGCAGACCTACTTACTCTGGCAAATCACACTTTTGGAACAAACCTCCACTTGGTTCCATATGGTCACAAACTTGCAATGTGGCTGAGATTTTCATCCTCTGTGGCAATGCTTTAGATGCCATTTTGGAAAAAAGAATAGCTTTCTTCAATTTGAAACCCATCCATATTCTCCATAAAAAAGGCTACTTTCAGTAAAAAGAATATACAAAACTTCCTGGAAGAAAGTGTGAAGATCAATACCAAAACCTATCAACAAAATCATAGTATTTTGGCATCATGTTATTTCAAAACATGATTTATCAAATGCTTATGTTTACCAATATCCCATCATCATGACACACCTTACCACTCTTAACCCAGCATCCACAATAGTCCACCACTGAAGTCATATGGGATCCCCTTGATTCAGCACTCACAGCCCATCATCCACACAGGTATATCAGTTGGATCAAAAGATATCATACCAATGCATCATGTACCGCACCATGACAATCCAAGTCAGTGTATCACTCACATATGCCATCATTAGAAATTGAATTCTGGACATACATTCATGTCTCATAGTAAATGGAGAGATTTTAGGAAAATTTCCATGAGAGATCAAAAGGAAGATTTTCAAATGATGAAGTTTTTGTAGGGCCTATGTAGTGACTGGAAAAGATTGTTATTTTTAACTTGAGCTTTACTCTAAATCTCAAGATGTCCATTGTCTAAATTGTATGATCAGACAAAGAATTTTTTAATCCTCTTGATAGTAGAAGAGAAAATTATTATTACTAACAGCAGAATTGGTCTTGTCATCTGATGTTTGTTAGCTCACACAACAGCCAATATTGAACAAGGACCATCTTGAGTCAAATGGATTTTATTATCTTTTCATGCCCATACCCATGATCTTCCTTGGAAAAAAAAATAACAATTCCCACCTATCTTCAGTTTAACTGGACTAATAATAATCAAAATTTCAAAGCAGATATCTTTTTGGGGATAAAAATTGAGTTGGATAAATCAATCAAATATTTCAACTCAAACAACAAGGTTCACCCCTTAGTCAATGACCAAATTTTTATATTGGGTTATCAATTTGCCTGACCTGTGAGCTGTAAATCTGCACACCATGAAGTTTCATAGTACATCATTGACATTCCACGCTGAGGCACTCAATATCCTTGATCTCAGATGGTATATATATCAAGCTCAGTCTTAGATTTCAACCAGAAAGATCTTCTTTTTATCTGATGCATTCACATTTACAAAACAAAATTACTCCAAAAACTTTGAGGTCCACCTGGAATCCAAGGAGAACTGATTTTAGACACAGATCATCTGGAGTCCTGCATGTGATATGTATACTTATGCTCCCAAATATTAGCATTTATGTTGTGGAGATCTCTCAAGAATCAAGATCCTCCACAGAACTTCTTCAACTATCAACCTAAAATTCTGTGTAGAATGATGAGATCACCGTTATCAGTATGTGAATGGCGAGCTGGAGAGCCCAGTAGAGCCCTCAAGGTCAAAGGATGTGATGAACAGTTGACAGATTAGCAGTGGTCTTGTACTCTGAGTCTGAATCTTGAGGAGGACCGCCATTTTGAATTTCACATGACACCCGACGTTTCGCGGGGCCATCCGACGCGCGGCCCGATCCTGGCCTCTTGGACTTGGAGGCCGGCCCCCCCAAAATATTTCTCTGATCAAAACTCTCATCGCATTCTTCTTCCGATTGGCACTATCAAAAATGTCCGAATCAGCTCCTCGCCCATGTTCTACCCCCGGTTGTGCCAAAGTTGCCTCTTCCCTAGAGTGTCCTAAATGCAAGCAGTGAGCCATGGTTCGATCACAACACTTAATTATCAATCACTGACGAAATTTTCAAATATCGCTTTCGAATCAAAAGAGATGTGAACCAACCTTCAAGATTCTTCTGCTCACAGGAATGTTTCAAGAAAGTTTGGCCGGCTCATAAATCAACCTATCATTCCAACATTCCTGCCCCAAAGGTGGATGAAAGTTATACTGGTCCTCCTAATAGTAAGTAATTTTGAGACATGTGAGCCTTCTGCGCGCGACACAAGTTTCCACAATCAATTTCCAAAAGACTGTGACTGACGACATATAACTCGTTGGTCTGGCTAGCTTACGATCCATTTGACGAGAGCAATCTAGAAAGCTTTCATTTGCGGAATCGTACTAGACGTTCATCCAGAGAAAAGGGTCCTTATGTCTACACTGGTTCGCTCAGAGCTTGTTATCCGATCGAGAATCTTCCCAGACGATCTGTCCCAGATCACATCGTTTTACGTTAGTTCTCGAAAAACCGCTGGACCGTTCATATTCTAGCTATCATCATTCTGATGCCATCACCTTCTCAAACACCATCACCTTCTGGAACCCCATAATTTCATTGGCCTAGCCGATTATGCCGGAGATTGTGAGTTTTCACTGGCAGGTCTTTCCAATGTTTTCTCAGTCATTTCTCACGGCTTGAAAGAAGTATGTATCATGCTTACCATCCGGTCTCTGACTTAATTCTCTGATGAGATTAACCTTTACCAGTACAAACTGGTTCTTCTCCGTCTGAGCAGGCCGTGTCTGGTCATAGGCTCGGAAAACCACTGAAACCCGAAGAAATTGAAGGGATGAGAAAAGTCTGTAAAGTGAGTCTGTGAAGAGATGAAAACACGTTGATCTGGATGGAATTCTGACAATCAGATCTGACATCTTCACATTGCCAAGTTGGCTCGTGAAGTTCTGGATCTCGCAGCTTCTCACGTTAAACCTGGCATCACGACCTTGGAGTTGGACAAGATTGTTCATGACGCTTGTATAGAGCGAGACTCGTATCCTTCTCCACTTGGATGTTTGTTTGAGATCTCTTTCTTGCTCCTTTTTTGAAATCCCTGGAGAATTGACCTCAAAAACGTTATCTAAATCCTAGATGTGATGTTCCCACGTAGTGTGTGTACCAGTGTGAATGAAGTCATATGTCACGGTAAGTTATCATAGCGAGAATTTCAGCACTCAGATTTGGTCAAAATGCTCACGTAGCATCTCTTCTGTAGGAATTCCTGACGCTCGCCCTCTCCAAGAAGGCGATATCGTGAACTTGGACGTAACACTGTATCATCAAGGGTCCGTTACTCGTCACGTTATTGTTATCTCGAGGTCAAACCAACTTTATTTGTCGCTTATTCTTGGTATGATCGAATATCATTGCGATCAATAGCTTCCACGGCGATCTCAACGCTACATATCCAGTAGGAAAGATTTCTCCTGAGGCAGAAGCTCTTATCAAAAATACTAGAAGATGTTTAGATCGAGCAATTGCGATTTGTAAACCCGGTACACTTTTTAGAGAGATCGGAAATGTGATTGAACCGATGGCCAAAAAGGTCGGACTTAACGTCAATAAACGTTACTGTGGACATGGGATCAACCAGTTGAGTAACTTGTCAAGACCACACCAACGTTGTGACGTCGATATTGACATGGCACATATGCACCTTTCTGTAGACTTTTCCATTGTGCTCCAAATATACCTCATTACGCTCGCTCGAAGACAATTGGTGAGATGAAGCCCGGGATGGTAAGTGGCTCCGGCCTCGGTTGACTGTTAAGTGAGACTACGATTCTGATTGTCAATCCATGCGGCGCTGTACAGGTTTTCACAATTGAGCCCATGATCAATGAAGGTGTATCAGATGAGGATCATTGGCCAGATAAGTAAGTGCCAGATAATCTTCTCGCCTGCTACACAAATCTTTTGCTCAATTTGGTTTCAACATCAAAGTTGGACAGCTGTAACACGGGATGGGAAACGGTCTGCTCAATTTGAGGAAACGCTACTCATAACAACAACTGGAGTGGAAGTCCTGACTGCCCAGCCAGGTTGGAAACTGCCATCAGAGTTTGAATCAATTGCAGCAGGAACCGTATGTGGAGCTGATTGATGGCGGTATATAATGTTGGTCCTCGTTAGAAAGTCTATGATATCGAGTCGGCTACCCACAGGTCCCGTCTTTTCACACATTGTTGTGAAGCTACATACTGGACTGTCATCAATCTGTATGCCTGCTGAGTTTGTAATCAATCTGTGTTTGGTAAATCGTTGAGGGTACTTCAGCAGTCCAGAGTCTGGCTTTCTGAGATGAACAAACTTGGGTTGGCGGCAGTGTATGTCGATATCTGGCTAGATCATTTCTTGACTTGAGTTTTCACTGATCGGGTGTACTAGCTGGGAATGGGTAATGTCACTAAGTGCTCTATTGTCAGCCTCCGGTTATAACAAGTCCAGTTGAAGACGTGTGTGCTATATAAAAGGTCAAGTGTATGTACAATCATCAAAATTCAAAGAGTTTCGATTCACAAATACACAATGGCCAGCTCTTGCTTTTCCAAGTACCAATCGGGCAACCACGTTGATCCCTGAAATTAATGTTTCAGACTCATGATTCAAAAAGATGAAAAACTCAAGTGATGTCTGCTTGGATCTGTCATACAATAAGTGCATATCAGATCCACCCTATGGGTTTTGAAGATAGTATGCCAAATATTTCAAAGACACTCCAAAATCCATAGCACCGCCATGTATGTACGTCTGAAGAAATCAATCCATGTAAAATGTCGCCAACAGAGAGGCTGAGAGACGTGTGATTTCCTGGCGGTAGCATTTGGAGCATCGAGTAAAAATTATCGGTTCATATTTGACCATCATCCGATTGCTTTCCAGCTCGACTTTAGCAAAACTACCACACGCAATTGCACAATCTCCCACTCGTTGGTTGACAACCAAAAAGAGAACAGCTCACCAACCCATGATGAGGGATGACACGGAGGCTTAACATGCTTTCCAAAACTGGCCATGAGGAATATACTCAATTTTGGATACCCAAGAACCTCGTACTATCGTGATGGGAAACTGCTTATGTACCCGTGATAAGATATATCAATCATGGAAGCCTTGGAAGTTGATTGGACTACTCGGAAGACGCATTCAACCTTTGTCCTGTGACTCATGCAATCTCTCCAGTAGCATAGGAGTTTTGCTGTCCCGACCGCAAGCTAGTAATCCTGGCTCTCGACTTTGCAGTCAACTGTCTTCTCCCAGTCCAAGTCCAGTAGACTGATTTTTGATCAACTTTGTGTTCTGATCAAAGGGTCCGGTGGGCATTGAAAACTATGTAATTGTCCTATTATCTATTCAAAATGCATTTTTGTACATGATACAAGGTTACGACGGTCTCAAGAAATGCGAGTATCGGACGCATTCATCACGATAACTCTTCAAGAGAACAAAACACATCTCAAAAATCAGGCAGATGAGTTCTGCCTGCGACAGGCCGCAGCTAACTTTTTATTCTTATCCTTGATGAAAACAAAGGATTACAAAGAATATGAAAGTTGATGTTTTTCAGCCATTGAAAAAATGTGACCAGCTTGGGAGGAAAAAGATACTTACAGCTGGTGATGCGGCGGAAACGGTACAGCAATATGACACTTTGTCCTGGTGGTCATCACAGGACCACAAACTGAAGCCGCCTTTGTCGTCAGACAATAGGGTTGCATCGATAGCTAAAGATTTTGAGATTTAAAGTCAGTAAGTGCTGTCAGAGTGCCATGAAAGTAGGACTGCTTGTCTTCCTGGTCAGAAAGAAAGGATGAAACAGGATGATACTGACGATCCAAGATGAACTTTATCAAGGGGTCCTTGTCTGATGGTGCTAGACCAGGGGGTGCACAGACGCCCTTTGCAGGTTTGAAGGTCGCGGGTAAGTCGCACAAGAAACCTTGGGTTTGTTGGCGTCTTGCCGACACATGTCCATAAAGCAAGAGGTGAGCCGCCACAAAGAATATACATGTTATTGATTTCATTCTGTAGCGAGCCCAGTAGAGGATCAGCATTATAAGAAACAAAATGATCAGGGGTCTTGGACTGCACAAACGGAAAAGAACCTACGTGAGAATCTGACTTAGTCTTTGCAATCAGAATGTAGGTGCAGCTAAAGGAAAACAAACTCCTGTGGTTATAATACAATTTATGAATAGGCGACGACCGGATATGATGAGGATTCGACTTATTTTTGAGCTATGAACACTGGATACAGATGATGGGTGTCACAATGGTGGAGGCTAAGGTAAGCTAAGAGTGATTTGGAATGAAGGATTTTGATGAAGGATTTTGATTTATCTGAACAATCATAGGGATTTTATCGACCACATGAAGCATGATTTTGAGCCTTAACCCTCCTATGTACCATCAAGGTTGGTCAAGATCACTCAAACTTGACTAGACACACGGAGTCTTGTTACGTGTCTTGAGACTTGAGGTCGACGACCGGAGCGAGCATTCCACCTCATCAAGTCAACCCCTTCACTACCAAGCCTCGATGAACATCAAGAAATACAAAACCAAAGACTCGACAGCCTTATCTTTTGGGAGAGCAAGGTGTAAATCATCTAAATCCAAAAGCCTGTTCAACGACCTCGACTAGACCAACGCTTGCCCGATGACACTGAAACCTTTTCCCCCGGTCGTCAAAGATGCCTCACGTACTTCAGCCTGGCACCACTATTGTCCTTTCAAGTCTTGTAACCGTAAGAATGAGAGAGACGTTCTTCGAACAAAATACATACATAGAAATAATTCTTGATCAATCAACAAAAAACATCTTGGTCTCAAAATCATCATGGTGCAGTTGGTGACAGTGCGGTGTGTAACTCTTTGAGGTTATCTGGCTAATCTCTGGTCTTTGGTTTGAGCCTGAATTTTGGTATTTTTGCCATTCTTTTTGTACGTTTCTTTTGATGTTTGTCTGATGTGATGAAACAAAACAGTTAGCATAGTAACACTTGGTGTTGCAATGTTTTCTTGTCTCCATTAAAATTGTTAGCGATCTTGACAAAAAAAATGTGCAAAGTGTGAATAAAAAGGGAGCCAGGGACTCGACCACACGATCTCAACCTTGTAATGGGCAAGGTGTGTTGCTCTACCGCTACCACTGCGGGAACAACATTGGCGTGAGCCCGGCTCGCGCCAAAGTGACGTGAGCCGCGGGTTGGCCCCGAGCTGACGCCAGCCAAAATTCACACACGGGCTTGACGCAAGCCGATGGGTCATTAGGGGTTGGGCAAAAAAGCGACCAACCGGTTTGCGAACACAATTCAGTCGCAGTTCAAAAATTTCGGAATGCTTTCGAGATTGCTCAAAAGCAATATGAAAGCCACTCAAAACTGACAAACATTTTTGTCTGTCTTTTTGTGTCGCAAAAAAATATACCGGTATGAAGTGTTTCTTCACAACTCCAAAGCTGTCGCCATTCAAAAGTCCTACAGGGCTAAGCCATTTGTGCCGCTACAAGCCACACAAACGCTCTGTTCACCTTTTACAGGTCTCTGGTCTCTTCTGTGAAAGGTGCAACAGTCTACCCGAGTACCACCTGGTGTGGATTTTGCTGAGCAATCGGTGGGGGCTGGAGGAGGAAAATCAGAGCCGAAGACTGACTTTGGGACTCTTCGGGTCCCTGGCAGAGCGGCAGACCTCGGCAGACCTGTGAAACCTTCACACAATTGATTTCGGCCATCTTCGGCTCTTTTCGACTCACTTCTCAAGGGCGCAAAACCGGTTGGTTGCTTTTTTGCCCAACCCCTATTGAAGTGAGCCTTGACGCCTACCACCCATTCTCAAGCCTTCTAAATTTGCAAACTTAACTAAGTCCCTCGCTGGCTCTGACCCAAAGGGCCGAGCTCCAGCGAGGGACTTACCGCTTAAAACACTTTTCTCGCGTGGGAAGTGAGCTGTATCAGCTCCATATTCTCTACATCCGTGTAGCTTTTTTGTCCCTCAATGAACATGCCTCGGGACAAAATAAAAATATCAAGGCCAGGGGCCTCTACATATGTTCCAACTCCAACATCCTCCGTATCTCGTCTGACACTCAATATGCCAGAGGTTGACTGGATTTCATGTATTTAAGCCATCTTAACCCGCTGCGGCGGCAGAAAGAGGCAATTCGAGAAACAAAACACCGAACCACAAAGCCAAACCACAGTTTGACGCGTCCAAACAAATTGCGAAGTACCACATCACAACTTCACACGATCTCACAAAGTACCACTTCGGTTATTCATCAGCATCATCGTCATAAACAATTTCTGTCGTCCATCAGTAATCAGCCCGAGGATACTGAAATGCTTTATCGCACTCGAAGCCAGACCAAGGTCCTTCCAGCCATCGAGGGCTCACCAACCGCGAAATTGTCACATAATGCCGTCCTCCCAAAGCCTATTGGCCATATCGGCACCGCTAGTCCAACGGAACAAAGCGAAGAGGCTCGTAGAGTCTTCCAAGAGAAATACAAGTGCCCTGCGCGCCCACTACAGATTGATGTGGTAGTTAGCCTCTTGAATAAGAAGACTACTTTCCTTATTGCAGGCACGGGTTATGGAAAGAGCCGCATACCCGAACTCTATCGCAATTTGTATAGTGATGGCATAGTACTTATAATCTGCCCTTTAGAAGCCCTTGGTGATGACCAGGTTGGTTAAATTGATGTTATAGCTCTAATTAAAGCATCATGAGTTGATACTTTAATGTTGCTCAATTCCAGGTGCTTGAAAAGACCAGTGTCAACGAATCCGCGATTAACTTGACATCCAATTCTATTTCAAAGGAAGCTATAAGTGATATCTTGAACGGTAAATACCACTATGTTTACGTGGTCAGTATGATGAATTTATTGGTTTCCCAATATGTAACTGACGTTTCTGCTTTCTCAGAGTCCCGAGATACTGCTCACCAACCATCTCTTTGAGCAGCTGTGGCATAATCCACATTTCCAAAGGAAGCTGATCCTGAAAGTGGTAGATGAAGCCCACATGATCTATTCATGGGTCTTGGTTGAATCCGGCAAGGCCAAGACCACAGTCAGTCATCTAAAGGTCCAGGACAAAGGGGCTTTTCGACCACACTATGGAAAACTCGCGCGGCGATTCTTGGCCACGGACGATGTTCCTCTCCTCTTGATGACTGCCACCTGTCCGCCACAGCAAGTTGAAGCAATTATGCAAAATCTGAAGTACAAATACAAGGATGTGCAATTTTATTATGGGGAACTGGTACGACCGGAACTCCGACTCATCCGACGGAGTTTCAAGCGTCCACTTAATCCCTCTCTTCGAGGAATCATGGCAAATGAATCACTTGTGCCCACGGCCTCAATCCCGCCCACTCTGATATACGCCGGAACTCAAAATGCAACACTCGATTATCTCCGAATCATTTGCCAGGCCCGTGGTCGGTTAGCCCTTGCCTCTGATGGCTTAAATTCTTTTGCTTGTCGTTATCATGCCTCAACTGGTGTGTTTGACAAGGTTCAAACGGTCAAAGACTTCCTGGAAGGAAGCCTAGCAGTCATCTGCTGTACGCTCGCGTTGGGGCTAGGCCAGAATTGGCATCGCGTGCGCCGGGTGGTAGTCGTTGGCCGTCAGGAACCAGGGAATTTGATCCAAATGTTTGGTCGCGCTGGTCGTGACCGCCGGCGAGGTCTGGGCATCTTACTGGTTGAGTCTCACCGGACTCGAGGAAAAAATTGTGTGTCACAATTTCACAACAGGCGAGTCATGTGCGATGATGATCGCATGGATGCAATCTCCATCACACCCGTATGCCTTTGGGTTGCGCTAGCAGTCGATCTGAAGTAAGCAACATACTGTGTCTCTCTCACTGGTTCATTTCGGATTACTCGTTCACAATGTAACCATTTTAACTTATTCTGCCTACCGCCTAGGCATGGATGGATCCCATTGGATACAACCGAACCCGAGTACCAGGGCGAGTCAGCTCGACAGCTGGCTGAGGGGATGCCTCAGTGCGACTGCTCAAACTGCTCGCCAGAGGAGGCCGAGGCGATTTGGCTTCTTCAACCTCACATCACAAACGAAGCCATCGACAAGGTGCTAGCAATGGACCTTGCCGAGCTGACTACGATGCTAGACGAAGCTCCAACCGGTATGAACGTTCAAGGAGGCTCCAATGGTTGGGTCCCTAAACGAGTTAAAAAGAACGATCCCATCCTTGCTTGTACTTTGTCTGTCTAATCGTTTGATGATCTCCAAAAGTCCTTTTTAGATTTGTTTAATGGGACTTTCACCGAACCTTGTGATATAAGACACGATGATCTGTTTCCGTCTTTTCTGGCTTGGGAGATAATCAAAAACATTGATCATTTAGAGGAACCCGGGTTCCTTGAGCAAATTTTGGGTTCCGAAGTCATCAAACATCAGTTCCAAGTGTTACTCAAAACTAGCAAGTCACATCTCACAATTGAAAGATCAGGTCACACCGCTCAAAATGGTAGTACAACTGTGAAAGATCACCCTAATCGCCGCTCTAAACTCAAACGGTGGGTTCCCCAATCAGTGGAAGGTGCGAAATTAGATAAAGGACAAGCTGAAGCAAAAAAGGCCGCAAAGAAGCTTAACGATGAGGCTGTCAAACTTCGAAAGGCCGCCATGAAAGCACAGAAGAAGCATGATAAGGATCTTAGTGGGGCTATGAAGCAGAAGGCCAGCCTCAACAAACGGGCTATAGTTGACCAATCAAATGACGGAAAAGACTCAAGGGTTACAAAACGGGCGAAAAATCCAAAGGATGTGAGTGAATTTTCTTTTGCTACCCAGTATGTTCATTCTAATCATGTTGATTCTAATCATGAATACATGTGTATTGGGCTTTAGGACAACATCAACTCTGCAGGTGGTAGGTCTTTCCTTGACAAGATTGTCATGCATCAGAATGTTCATCTTCCTCCTCATCCCGTTCGTCACCATCTTCCTCCTCACCCGCCAGCAACGCAGCAACAGTTACGGTACTGATACCGTACCTGCGGTACTGGTATTGTATCTAACTTTCCGGTACCAAAAAGGGCAGTACCTAGTACCGCACCGCTCGTTAGGTACTGTCACCCGTACCGTGACTAGTGGCTGAGATCGCCTTATGGCCCAAGCTCCAGTACCGTCCCCCAAAGGCAGGCCAGGTACGGTACTGTACCAGTACCGCCCAAAAATTTCCGGTACAATACTGTACCGCACCTTCTGAGGTACTACGTAGTACCGTATAAGTACGGTAGCTAGTACCTTATGTTTTGCCGTATCAAAAAACCATTTGAACAATGGAATGCCATTGATCAAAGCAAGAAACAAATTTGAAGCTTTTTGTCAACTAGACAAAATGCAAACATACAGATTGGTTGGAAAACATTCAGAAAGAAATAAAGAAAGAAACAAAAAAGCAGCACAGTAACGTCAACCCCGCCGCTTACGTGCCCTTGCATCATTAAAGAGGCATTGATTCATGGCTGCCGTCGCATCCTTGAATTTACCTTTCATCTTGACCCCTTCAACTGACCACATACGTCCTGAAACAAGCCGTTCGATGGGACGCGGCAAGAAGAGCTGCGGTCGGCGGTGCAAACATCGGCGGCAGATGAAAACGTGCGCTCGACAGGGCAAGCTGTAGCACTAACAGCCAAGTAGTCCCGTGCAAGTTGAGCAAGAATGGGATACTTCCCTTCGTTGACCTGAAAAATAAGAAAATAAGCAATATCAGTTACGAGTCTAGGATTGGAGGATTGAATTCGTCACTCACTTGCCACCAAGCCAAGGCCAAATGAGGATTTTCCACGACCTCAGGTGCTGGCTCTTCAGCCATTTCCAAGTAAGACCGTAGCTCATTTGCTGTGTTTCTTCGCTGCAGCTCCTTGTGGCGACGGAATTCCTCGTCTTCGGCTTCTAACTTCTTGCCATGTCCCGGAGTTTTTGATAAGCCGGAAGTCGGTGGTCCGTTTGCATCGACTTCTTCCTTCTTCTTGGCATAAGTTGAATCAATCAATAATTTCGCTGAAGTATGCTCATTTGATGAGGCTCCGAAGGCAAATTCGAAATAATCCAATCGAAGACCCGGATGCAATATGGTGGCCAGGATGAGTGTTTCGGAGCCAAGCACCTCTTTGAGGTAAGCTTCAACACGCACTAGCATGGCGTGAAACATGGGGAACAGAGGATCGGCCCGTGATTTTGTTCCGTCGATCTTTTTCTGGATTTTCTTCTTCAACTTCACATATTCACGAATAACTAGCGAGCCTGTGGGACCATCTTGTTCAAAGAACTTGGTCAAAGTCTTGTAATCCTGAGGTAGTTTAGATGTAAACCATAATAAGTTTATTGTTTTCAGATTCATAAATTGAATGAGAGAGATACATACCTCAAGGAGCTCCATGACTTCTTGGACTTGGCGCCATTCATCCGGAGAAATCATTACTTTGTTGAAGATCCCTCGGGGACGATGAACATCCGGAGGTAAAGGTGTCTCGCCAGGTCGAGTCTGTTGATTAGATTTACGGGGTGGGTCCATCTGGTCCTCTTTGAGGATTTGATCGATCAGCTAGTTCGTAATGAATGTATCGGGTATTTAGTAAATCAATGATCAGCAAAAGATAGTTGACTTTTCCATACCTCCCGTGCATTGTAAAGCCGACGCCAACATTGCAGCTTGATATTCCACCGAATGCCGTAACCTGGAATTGGTCGTGGCAGCTTTTGCTTAAGCATGGCAAGGCTTAATGCATCAAAAAGGCTGCACATGACAGCCGAGCCACCGATCTTCCTTCCTATGACATCCAGCTAACAAAACAATATAGATATATATATTAGCAAGAGACACTAGGAATATCAGCATGATGAAAATTGAAATGACTCACTTTTGTCATCAGCTGGTGAACTGCGTTAGCTTCATGACGATCGGTTTGGAGAACATCTTCGAGTGTTATGTCTGGTTCGGGATGAGGGCCATCAACGACATCATACCAATCCGGTGTGTCTTTAGCTTGTGATGTGTGGATATCGGCGTCATCCACCTCCTCGCACTCCCAGGAAAAGGTATTTTTCCCAAGGAAAAAATGATTACATTTAATGCATTTTTAATTAAAAATGCTCATTTAATGCCGAATAATGCTGATTTAATGCTGATTTAATGCTGATAAACTGCATTTTCAATCATTTTTTGCTCTAAATGTATTCATTTTTTACTTGGGAAAATTACTTTATGCTGGTAGTGTCGTCCAACTCAAAGGCGGCGACTTCTTCTTTGGAGGTTGCTCCTTCATCCTTGGTTTCATCTTCCTCGGGGATCGATTGAAGATTGTTGGTTGGAATGGGAAATTCACCTAGGATAGTTGACTTGACAAGAGGAGGTGGTGGTGCTTGGATACCGAGAGCTTGTAGTCCAGCGTTCACAATCAAAGCGAACTTGTGACAGACACAACGCACTCGGTGCTTCTCGTGGTTCCATTCAAAACGCTCGTTGCGATCTTCACTGTACTTGCTGAGCCGGATTTGCATTGCTTCGGCGAGGGTGTTGTTGTTGCTGCCAGAGTCATGAGTCTGCGCCAACATGTGGATAAGAGAGAAGAAAGACATGAAAAAATTAGAACGTGCGGAAAGAATTGAATGAAAAGATGGAAAACTTGAAAATAAATGAAGGACTTTTGAAAAAACTTATCTTTCCATGTATACCATGCTTGGTGAGCATATTAATTAAAGGCTCAGCAAGCCAATCCCCCTTGTGGTGCCAAGCAATAAGCTTGAGGCACAAGTGTCTCGTAACGAATCTCCAATCTTTGTTGATAAATGTCACTGTGGCCCCAAGAAATCCATATCGATTACCCTTGGTGGTCCACGCATCATGGATAAGTCCAAATTTGCTTGTGAGGGACTGTAAAAGAATGATACAAAAGAAGTCAGTTGATAGAAAAAGTTAACTTATAAATCAAAGTCGTTACTGACCTTGAGTTCTTTAAAAACCGATGAACGCATTTCCATGTAGGCCTCGTGGGCGAACTTAGCAACCCACATGCGACCCAATAAGTGAGCATGTGGGTTTGCATACCTAAAAGTAGCCCGTAAATATGGGTCTTCGACTCGTTGCCACGGTTGAGCGGTCCGAATGACCCACATGCCTAACATCTGGTTGAGGATCTTGTTGTCGAACTTGGGAACGGTTTGTGCATAAGCTGTGATAGAGGTTTGACCGGGTACTGGAGGGGTCGTGTCGAGCTGGCGTTGTTCGAAGATGGTCAGGGGAAGGATGCATCCAGCTGTGATGGCTGCATCCCTCTTATCGCATCCAGACTTGCCAGACTTGATGGGCTGCTTAGATCCGTCTCGATGGGCCCAAAGGCCGGAGGTGCCTCCTGCACTACGGACATCTTTGCCGCAGTGTTTGCAGGGATAGGTTCCCGGCTGGCCTGGTGGCTGTGACAAGGATGAAAGAAGATATGAAGTAAACAGAAAAGGGGAACGGAGAAAAGGAGATAAAGAGGAAACAGACGGAAAGCAGTTGTAAGTAATTGATCAGATAAAAAGACCTCATAAAACTAGACTTACATCTTTCTTGCCTGGCTTCGGCGCCTCATAATAATCCCTGATGGGATCAAACCGATCATCGTCCTCTTGATTGTCGACGTCCTTCTTCATAACCTTGCTATTTTCTTCATCCGAGTCTTGTATTAAATTGATTTTAAGCTTAACACCTTGTTCACTTGAAGGGTTGAGGGCAGAAGGTTTGGCTGGTTGATTGGATTTTTTTCGTTTTGTGCTAGATCTAGATTTTTTTGGTGGTTTTTTACTGGTGGATTCGGTGCAAGCTAAAGATTCTTCTTCGTCCCGGTCCGCATCTGAGGGATCCTTCCTTTTCTTTTTGCTGCTAATTTCTTCGACTTCGTCATCAGAGGTAGGTAATGTTCTCTGTCTCTTGCCGGTAACTGGCTGGGATGCATCAGATTCGTAGTCCTTGGCGGAGCGGCGAAATGAACGGCGAGAGTCGGCAGGTAAAATGATCATCTTAGACTGTTTTCTTGCCGGTGACAGTCGACTACTGCGTCGATTTGGTTGGGGACTAGCTGCGACAGAGGAGGATGACATGGTTTTGTATATAGACGTTGAACAGATTGAGCAAAAAAAACTAATGTGTCGAGTCAAATAGGATTAAAAGAATGGTCAATACCAATGGTGGATGGGAGGATGTTTTAATGAAAAGGAAAATAAGAAAATTAGGTGGAGGGACGCACCGAAAAAACGGAAGCAAGGGTCTGCTCTTATAACCATTGCCCCCACTCAGCCAGTTGTCAACCCACTGCAATGGTAGTGGCATGACCGCGGTTTCTAGAGCATATTCGAGCATTGTATTAGTGGAAAGATTGACGCAAGGGGTTATATTTGACAGAAATAGATGAAATACGAAGGACTTACGGTTCTCACCCAACAGATCCGTAAACATCTTTGGATGGCTACGGCTGTTGCGTTGCTGAATCTCTCGATCACAGGTGGTGTGATAGGGAAAGTGGGGCGAGGGTTGCCAGGGGTTTACCCCTTGCTAAGTACCCCACCAACAAGAAGGTACGGTACGGTATAGTACCTTATAGACAGGTACTTCCCCGGGTCAGTAGCTGGTACCGTACCCGAATTGGCGGTACTGTACCTGGTACCGTACCTTTTGAAAAAATGGCTTCCACGGCCATCCCAGTACCGTCCATAAGCAGAGGGTACGGTACTACTAATACGGTACTCCGTTGCACAGCCACGGTACGGCGCGGTACCGGTACAGTCTGGTAACTGTTGCTGCGTTGCCGCCAGGACCTGGTTCGGACCTCCCCATTGGAATTGAGACCCTAGACCCAAGGCTCTTTCAGTCCTAGTGGTACGGATCATGACTTTAACACCCTCTGCAAAAACATTAGCAACAGGTGATGGTTTCTGGACAGTGGAAGCTGGAGAGAGCTTGTTTCGGGCATATTGTAAAAAGTTCTTCATTGACTCGGTGGTGACTTTGTTTGGGTTGTTTTGAAACGAAAGATTGTTACCCGAACGCAATTTCAATTGTTGAATAAGAGCTCTAAGCTGATAGTTTCATGAAAACAAACTTAAGTGATTTAATACTAAAATGTCTCTATCATAATACGACTTAACTCACCAGCGGAATATTGGCAGAGAATCGATACATTAATCTTTGTATATCTGTTCCGTTGCCCTGGAAAAAAATTATCATGAGCGGATTATCACAGAATAATCACAGAGAATTACATACTCACTGTACTGTTATAAACATGTTTGAGCCAGCAATTATTTATTTCTAAAAATTCATCCACAGATAACCAGTGGTTAGCTCGGTTGTTGGAGGGGATCAACAGCATGTGCTTCACAACCCGGGCATGTTTGGTTGGAAGATCCTGTTCAAGCAAAAGGACCATGCAAGGAAGATGACGTGAGTAATGTGACAATCCACTTATACCTTGCAACATTATGGACCACCGCTTCCACATGAGTAGAAGACGACCTATTCCATGATCGTCGCAAAGTCTCGTAGTCGGTACAGTAGGTTGACGCGATTGGTATCTTTGCTATCGTTGGCTGATTTGAAAGCGCAGGGCGAAAAAAATGACTTCCAGACTTTTTCGAGGAGAGAAGCACAGGATTTGCTATCCGAAAAGTCAATTGGTTCAATAGAACCTAGTACTTCACTATAAGGGTTCCAAGAGCTCAGTTAGGTATTGATGAAGGAAATCGTGATAGATTAAAGGTGGATTAAGGAAATGTAAAACTCACGTTAAAGTGAATAGGAGAGATGCATCATGCATCTTTTTAGTCATCATCATCAAGGTATTGAAATCCTGTTGTGACGGATGCTTTGAAGATCCGCCCAAAGACTCTGCCGTTCGCCATGCGCCCGTATCCTGCCCATTTGTTGAATCACCCCAATGGACCGAGTTCAATGCCTTGCACATGTTCCATGTGGCATGGGCAGGCCCAAAGACGGTGAGTAGCCATCGCAGGGAGTCAGAGGGATTCCCAGAAGGAAAGCGCTTGCGACGCAAACTTTCAACCAGCTCATTAGAGCCGACATCTCCCTCAGCAACCAGGAGGCCTTCCGAGAAGGTTTCAACATCCACACCTATCTGAGCAAGAACCTGATTGATCACGCGAGAAACACCATCCGCCGAAGAGTCCGGAGCATCCATCAAGCGTAAGAAAAAAATGTTGGGTTTATACATTTCAATTGGCTCTATCGGTGGAGGGTGAGTTTGTAAATCGGCCAGCTTGACAGTCTCACTTCCCAGAAGATGTTCGACATAAGTCTTCAAAACATTGGCTATCTGAGCCAGGATGACACTCTTCCAATGCAACAGTTCGTGGGCTGTGGGAATGAACATTTGAACATCGACTGGTTTACCTTCAGCCGCGGCCATGGCCTTTTCAAAAGCTACAAAATTGACATCCTTGGCTTCAACCCCTTCCATCACAGCAGGCGGAGGAACATGTATAAAACCCCACGTCCCGTGAAAAGTCTGACTGGCGGTATCCATTCGAAGGTTGTGTATGCGTAGATGGATATCTATGTTGTCAAAACAGAGAAATGGCCGGACAATGTTCTGTTGTTTGAACAACTTCATCATCCAATTTGATTGTAAGATGCGCAATCGCTCCATCAACCTCAGTGAGGTATCTCGCGAGACGGTGAGGGACAGAGAGTGTAGAAACTCGTTTACGCGGCAGCTGACCCCGCCGGCAACAAAGGTCACTCCGTTCAACACCTGCATTGCATTGCTTCTTCTGTTGCAGGCAAACGCCAACATCAAACAAATGGCCAGCGGAAGCTAGAACCAAATATAGACATAGTTAGTTCCATGTTTGTATTCGAAAATCCGAAAAGGATGTAGTAACCTGGTAGCTTACTGTTCTCAGCTTATGCTCTCTTAAGCCAGCAGCCCGCTTCAAAATGTACACAAGGTTATCAAGTGATAGAATTGCCGCTTCATCGGAAGGGTTCTCTAGGAGTTGTGATTCTGACAAGGTGGCATTTGAAGGGGGTTCTTCCGAGGGAAAGTCCTGGGAATCATCATCATCCACAGGTTCCGAATCTTCGGCGGCGACATCGGGAATGTCCAAAGATACACGCAGCTTCCTTTGAATCAGCTCATGCAAAAAGCTCATGGAGTTCTTGACTTGACGCTCGCGATGTTCCTCGGCCTCTTGACTAAAAAAGTCCTCATTGATCGAGCTTCAGCTGACATACGCGCCTTGTGGGTAGGGGCCTGCTCGTATGTTTTTGATATTGACAAAGGAGGAAGCCTGGAGATTGGTTAAGTAATATTCAACCGGCACATCACAACACGGTATATGTCCTGGACGGGACCAACCTCATCTAAAATGAATTCTTTCCAGCGCGCTGCACCCTCTGGACTACCCATGAGCACGTTGCGAAATCCTTCCAGTATATCCACCGTACCGGACCACCCCACACCCGCTCTGATGAGTCTGCGGCGATAAACCAGTTCAGGATTATTAGATGTAAGAAAGCCAAGAATAAATTTCTTGGGCGTCAGGCCGAGATCGTGGATGTGGTCGCAGATCTTGACAATCTGAGAGCCAACCACATCAGAGTTCCCCGTTGGAATAACTTCGGCGTTCATGGTCACACGTATAATCAAGTATTCAAGTGAAGAATATGTGAAGACGAGGAAGTTGTAGATATTCTATAAGTAATCTATGAGGAGCTTTTGCGTTGAAGTATCAAGGGAATGTGTATCCTATGGCGGACCATTTGGATACGAATGTACCCAACCTATAAGTGCTAATATGCTTCATGAATACCAGCCCAGTCCGATCCCCTGGGCTGTTCTTTCAATGTGTTACATTTTCATTCAACACATCGGAGGTGTTGGCTCTAATTGTTCCAATCCGGGTCATTGAACACATGCTGATATAGCTACTAACAATCAAATATATTCAAATATATTCAAATATATTAAAATATATTATTGGTAGCCTCCAACATGATAAGACTGATTCCAAAACTTGGGGTGGAAGACGATTGATACCTGGAGGGGACGCGTCGGGAACTGCAGTTTCGCCCAAAAGGTCTTTCCGACGAGGTGGATTTTAGCTAAGCGTGCCAAAACCTACAAGCCAAACGCGCAGCATATACAGGAGGCATATACAGATTCCGAAAGGAGAAACAAGTGGAAAACACGTGATAAGGATTACGGGATAGCTTCCGACTCAAAATCAATACAGAGGATGTTGGAGTTGGAACATATGTAGAGGCCCCTGGCCTTGATATTTTTATTTTGTCCCGAGGCATGTTCATCGAGGGACAAAAAAGCTACACGGATGTAGAGAATATGGAGCTGATACAGCTCACTTCTCACGCGAGAAAAGTGTTTTAAGCGGTAAGTCCCTCGCTGGAGCTCGGCCCTTTGGGTCAGAGCCAGCGAGGGACTTAGTTAAGTTTGCTAAATTCGCCGTCCACTTACTTTTTACTCATCACTTCCTATGCCACCCACCAACCTCGTCATATGCAAGTGTTCTCAGTGTATTCTCAACACATACATCAATGATGAATCACAAAGACAAAATGGAACATATGTGGCAAACCGTACCCGACAAAAGCACCTAGCCACCAACTTCGAGGCAGCACAAGCATCTTTGTCAGCACTCACTGTTAAGAGCTCAGCTGGCATCAGCGACAGCAAGAGTGAAGATGGTAACCCTAGTCTTGTCATCAAAGGTAAGCATTGACTGCTTCAAACCCTCACGCCGTTACTAAAATGTTTGTTTTAGGTCATGCATCTGTCTTCTTGACCTGGCTTCACTTAAAATGTAGGCTTAGTCGAGACAACTGCCGGACAGCACAAGACTTTTTGGTCCGAATCGTCGAATTGGCTGGACGTCTTCCTCCTGACATTAGTGTCTCAAAACTCATCCCGAAGGACATCAGGACTTCAATGAACCAGCTAAACATCGTGCCGGAACTCACCAAACAAATCTGCTGCCAAACCTGCTATATGATGTATACCGCTCGCGTGGCTCCAATGTATTGCACCTACAAAGCAACTAGGACATCAGATCCATGTGGCGAATCACTTTTCAAAAAAGGCAACAACTTCCGGCCAATGAAAGACAGGGGATTGTATCAGAGGCAGCCTTATAGAATCAACCCAAAAGATCTTGTGAACCCCAATATCCCAAAGTGTGTATATGTTACACAATCAGTTGTATCATGGCTCACATGGTTTCTCAGCAAATCCGACAGTGAAGCTAGCATCAAAGAATGGACAAGTGAAATTGACAACATCACTGATCCCAACATTTTCAATATACAGCAATTGCGAGCGTGGAAATCTTTGGGTTATGATACAAATACTACTCATTCAAACGATCTTAACCTGGTCATGAATCTTTACATTGACTGGTTCAACCCACGTGGCAACAAGATTGCAGGAAAGAAGGAATCTTTAGGTCTTATGGCTCTCACCACTCCAAACTTGCCACCATCCTCACAAAATCTTGTTCCCAACACTTGCATTGCCGGGATCATCCCTGGACCTCACGAACCGGACATGACCACGATTGACCATGTCATGAAGCCTTTGATTGATGAGCTATTAGTACTAGAGAACGGGATCAGCATCAAGACTTACCAGTTTCCTGAAGGCCGACTTGTGAAAGTGAAACTTCTGGCTCTCATTGGCGATATAGTGGCTGTTTATAAGTGCGCGGGTTATGCTTCACACTCAGCAAACCAGTTTTGTTCTTGGTGCCATTGTACTCAAGAAGAACGGGTCTAACTCTTCCTTGGTAAAAAACGCACTAAGCAAGAAGTCTTGAAGCGGGCAGCAGCATGGAACGATGCAAAAACACTGAATGAAAAAAGCAACCTAGTCAAGGAATTTGGAATCCGACATTCTACTCTCAATCGATTAAACTATTGACATCCAGTGGATCATGTACCCCTTGGTATCATGCATAACTGGTTGGAAGGCGTTCTCCAGCACCACTTCCAATTTTGATGGGGCTTCAAAGGAAAAGAAAAGAAACCTCCCAAGAAAGGTGATTGGATTGACAAGGATACTGTTGAAGAGGATGAGTATGAAGATGTGATCATGGTTGGGGCGTGGCAACACAGTTTTGATTTGAAGGAGGGGACAGATGAGAGCCTATTTTCAGAACGCCAACTGTTGGATCTTCCACGTCTGCTGAAGCATGTGATATTGCCATCTGGCGTGGAGCCAATTGCCAAAAACCTTGGCGACGTCTCTCACGGCAAACTGAAGGCAAGCCAATGGAAGTCACTATTTTTGTTTGTTATCCCCTTAGTCATCTTGGAACTTTTAATCCTGGATGTGGATGACTTTCCTGCACTTTTGGATTGCCATACGATTGTCCGCAACATTGCCAGCTTGGTTTGACGCACCCAAATTGTCTTGTCAAAGAGAGTCTCCCAAGACATGATCAGTCAATTCCGCCACATGTACAATATCTATGGTGATACTTCTGCAAAGATCTTCAATGGATTGAAAGTCCTTCCAAATAATCACTATGCAAAGAACATACCGGACATGATGGAATACTGGGGCCCATTGATGGGGGTTTCAGAATTTGCTGGCAAACGTATTAATGGACTGTTGCAGGGAGCAAAAACAAATCATTTATTATGTAAGTACAAGTGACCAATCAATGAGTTTCAACTGTGAAGTGTGCTTACCCTGTCTTTTGCACCCTAGCTCAAATGGATGGAACCATGATGAACAAGATGTGTGCACTTCAACGCTTCACGAAGGACTACTCAATACCAATTCTAGAGAAAGCAGAATGTGCAGTGGACACGGCACAAATTCGACTTTCAGACCATGTTTACGAGAAACTCCTGGCTCATTTGAATATAAAGGAGGCCGATTTGAGAAACTACAATAACCACCTGCACCCAGAGGGGTCGAGGATATTCCAGCTGTTTTCAACGCCAATTGCTAGATTAGCCATCGACAAGAAGACACGCACATTTGGGATCTCACCAAAAGCCCCTAATAACTGTGTGTGCTATAAGGAGGAGAGAGGAAGGAAATTGTATGGGATCATTAGGCAAATTTATCGGTTTGAAAAAGAGAAGGGTAGTGTTCAGGAGGCTGAGCTTATCAAGCCAATTACTGATCTATTTGGCATGGTGCTATATCCCGTCTCAGAATTTCTGTTATTACCTTCATTTGATGGGAAGTGTGATAGGGAGGACCAAACCAGATTTCATGTTCTTTGTGGATCCCATGGACGTGATCACCACTGCAGCTTATCGAGTCTTGCCCAGTCATACTTTTGGTTTGCCTGAAGGTGGCATCATACTCAGCCCGGTTCAACATTAGTTTCTTCCTTTTCTTCCTTTTATTCTTTTTTGTTATTTGTTTTCTTTGTTACTTGGTGCCTTCGCTTGCAATGCAACTTGTTCTCCCGTGATTATCTTGTAATGTGTCTCTTTCTCTCAGTGGCTGAAATACAACCTCAATTGCCCACTCAAAAATGAAAACTTCATTGCCGACTTGTCAATAAAACAGCAACTTCTTCAAAACAGCACACAATTTGGTAACACCAGTCAGAAGATGAAATGGAAAGACATTTTTATAAGTATTTCTGAAACATTTTTACTAATTTTTTTGTATTGTTTTGATCATTTTTGTAACACATACACAATCAAGAAAAAAACGTAATTTCAAACACAAGACTAGAAACAGAAGAACAATTGAAAGAGCCCAAAGATCCCAACCCCTACTCTTGCTTTACCTGATCCCCGATTGTATCAAACTCTTCATCTTCCTCGTCATCATCATCTTCATCCGGGGTATAATCACCATCCTCGCTCTCCTCATACAAATCACCATAGTCCCCAGCAGCAAAGAACTTATTACTGACCGCTGCTTTATCCTCTGCATCACTTCCCTTGCTGGGAGCCTGTAAATTGATCAAGTCCGACATGTGTTCTTGATATATAGGTTTGTTGGCAAAACCAGGACCGTTGAGATCTTTGTCTTCGGAGTCGCCAGCCGGTGCATTGATTTTGTATGGTGTAGTCAGTCAACAATGATACTTCTTGTTGAACTCACGGCCGGATAATTTTTCGGCTGGATGGGTGTTGGGAGCGGGAATCAGAGATTCGGCAGTGTTTGGTAACAAAGCCACTTGCTTGTGGTTCACAATCTCTTCCTTTTGTGAAGGAGTCAGAGCATTGTACCACCTGGCTTTGTAATAATCCATTGGCAGTTGTTTTGGAGGAGTCTTGAACTTGGAAGCTACGGGGACCATTGGTAGTAATCGAGGTTGGCGCTGAGGAGCCTTGCCAGACGTGGTGGCGGCACGATTCATCATGGAGTCAACTCTTTGCATGAATTTGTTGGCGTTGGCGGATTGATATTCAAGGGTCTTGATGGTATGGACTTGAAGATCTACGTTGAGCTTGTCATTGCGGTGAGCGTAAGGTTGTTCAAGGATGAGTAGGTAGTGTTTTGGAAATTTGTTTTGTTCAGCAAAACACAGGCGAGACTTTGCCAGCTGAGAATTAAACAAGGAATGTGACTTGAGTGGAAGGATTGAAATAAACTATGACTAGGGAATGAAAACTTACTCTTTGACGTTGTTGAGATATTGTTTTGATAGACTCAGCCTTGACCAAACGGCCAGGAGAGTTGAGCTCTCTCTTGAACTTGCCGGCAGATAGGTAATGGACATAGTGATTGTAAACGTTGGTAAGAAAGGCGATGTTGTTCAAGAGGTTGGGATCAACCTGGAGATATCTGTAGCAGGGACTGACTGAGACTTCTTGGAACGTTTGGATGGTGATGTATCAATTGGCCGCGTTGAAAAGTGCATTGTGACTTTGTGTTAGATTGGGGCCCCCAGACAGATAGCCCAGCCTTTGAGAGAGCCGTATGGATTGTGAGGATGGCTTGCTGATCTAAAGCGATCATCCCCCGGGCCACTCGAATTTGGCCCATCTTAGCGTCACGGAGCGTTTGAATCTGAGACATGGCAATGATGCTGGGAGTTCCAGCGTTCTGGATTGCTCTTGTGACGGCTTTGAGATCGGTATAGGAGCGAGCAAAGAAATCCATGCTGCCTTGATCAGCAGGTGGCAGAACAGACTTGTCTTGCAGCATACCCCAAAGAACTCAGATATGAATTTGGAAGGCGTCCTAAAGTTAAAAAACATTAGCACTTGTACATAAAGTAAGCAATGAAAAATCAACTACATTACCTTGGTCTTTTCGTGGCCTGGTGGGTGTTCGGTACTAATCACTTGATGGGGATGTCTTGTTGGAGGAGTTGTAGACGGAGGTTTGGCTGCACAAGCGGTAGATTTGCTCCTTGATAAGCTGGGGGGTGGCTCTGAAACAGCTTGGCTGGGGCCTTTGACTGGTGTTGCCATGCTGATTTTGACAGAATTTTGGGGGGCTGACTTCTTGTGTGAAGTAGATTGGGAGGTGCTGGCGGTCGGACTGGAGGTTTTGTTGATTGTGATGTCTTCTAATTTGGACAGCAATTTTTCAATCAACAATTCTCGAGCTTTGAGCGTGGATTTGTGTTTTTTGTTTTGAGCTTCTAGAGCCTGAGCTATTGCAGCCTGAATGTCAGGGTGAGTAGTACCAGTGATAGTAAGTTGCTGGGAACCGGTCTGTTGGGAGCTGAACTGATCAGGGTTGGTGTGGGGAACTTGAGACATGACAATTTAGGGGATAAGAAGCGATGTAGGAAAAGTGTACAAAAGGGGGTCAAAAAAGTAGTATATCAAAAATGTGTTAGAGACTGATTGAACGATGCTGGAATAATGAAATGGGCGAAGGAAGAGGTAAGTGAGACCGTTTTATACTGCGGTTTACCTGATTTTTGGGGGATGAGCGAGACCTAATGTGATGTCTGGTTGGGTGTTTGCGAATTTGAATTGTCCGAGTCCCAAACTCCCACCCAAGCTCCTAGACTTCAACCAATATAGACCGGATTGTATGTTCTTGGCAGGCGAGTGGTGTTGATCAGGATGTTTTGGTGGAATTAAGATCTATTGAGATGGCGGCGTGATCTGTTCTGGACTGGATTGGATGTAAAAGGTCAATGGCGTACGTCAACCAGATGGCTGACTTCAACCGTGTAGTAGCTTTACCGCCACAAGTGGTAAACAGTACCTGAAAGAGGAAACTTAACACTACAGAACTAGGAGTGCTAGGAAGGTCTTACGACTGCTCTTTCTAATAAGACAAAGGTAAAAAAAAGAAAAATAGGACCTCTCTCTAGAGAACTCTTTAACCACTAAGGTCAACTCAAGCTCATGAAGCAAAGAAAACTCAACACCTTTAGTAAGTGTTATTCCCGTTAATGGTTTTACGCGACAAGAATAAGCAACTGATGAATTACTATGGAAAAAAAAACACTAATAAAATTAAATATCTCCCTCATTGGAGGGGGCCGATTTTAAAGTGACCTAAGACTGACTAGTAAGAACAAGTAATTTGTATATAATAACTACTCTATGTCGGAGATGAGAAAAAAAAGAAAGAAAAAAAACAACATGTCGCTTCACTCCCTCCCCTTTTATATCTTCTACAACTCCTCTGCACACAGCTCTTTTTAGTAAATTTGGGCATAAAATGTTAACAAAATCTTTCACAACAAATTGCTTCTCTTTTTTGAAAAGGACACAACCAAGCATGAGGTCGAAAATTAAGGTAATATGGTAATTTTGTTTGATCGCTTAGAACAAATGACCGACGCTGAAAGCTCCTCAAAGGTTGAAACAAAAAGGAGGAATACCCGAAATACTGAAAAAAAAAACACCTCCTCCACACACCACTCCTCACTACATTTACCCACATGTTCCACTCCTCTAAATTAATTTGTATGTTTTTTTTATATTTATTGAAATTGATCTTTCATGTTATCTTTTGCTTGATGTGTTATAATGCGACAATCTCATGTCAATTTGAAATAATTAAAGTTGTCAGCCCTGAGTACTAAACCAGAGTACCAATGGGCGACGTATTATAATAAAAACCTTAAAAATAGCAATCACAACTCAAGGCTCAGTTTCAAGAGTCAAGTTACATATGATTTAGCATATGTAACATGTGCAGAACTTACATCAAAGGGTGTGAACATACATAACTTTGATACAAACCAAAGCTACATATATTTCACAGCCGTAACACATATGTAACAAGTGAAATATACTTATAATCCAATAGTAACTGTCTTACTGTAATTAACCTAACCATAGAACCACAATTTGTGCGCACTTGTAGTCCAAAGATTTCCAAGGTTCACACTATATAAACCCTGGAAATCCAACCAAATCGAGAAGAGGAACATCATCACATTATTATTCAACAACTACACAACTTTGCTTTTATTCATCTTCCTAGAACCTTTAAACTTTGCTTTTCAATAACCAAACTTTAAAGGCCTGATTCTACGAACCTTGAAACTCAAACCTTGTGTCTTGTTGCTTATTCTGAGTGCTCATTCAACTTTGTTTCTGATTAGACTCCATAATCAGTATTTCTGGTAATATCCATTTGGTGGAATTACTTGTAAGGAAGTAGTCCTTGAGTATTGCTCATATCAGATTTGGGATTCATCTGATATAAGAAACTCTAAATCTACGGGGAAATCTCTATCAGTCAGAGTGTAAAGTTCCCGGTGTTATAATAGACCTTAACACCACCTTCTTTGACCTTTCTTAGAATAGAAGAGGATCAAATTAGGATTGAGAACTGCGCGTCAGTTGCTCTTCTTTTTAATTATTGTAAAGACAATAATTAACCCAAAATCCCTGGTCTAAAGCCTTTGTTTAAAGGTCAACTAACTGCAGTCTTTACTTGTTTATTGCAAGTAAAGCTCTTACGCCCACGTCTATACCCGTTCACACTTGTAGATCTTGATCTACACGACTTTAGTAGAAGTTATCAGACTTTCTACAACCTTTTTATTGACTCTACTAGCCTAACAGACGCTAGTAGGCTCACATTTGGGGGCCTCATCCGGGTTTTCAGAACCTTTTGATTAATTTTTTGAGCGTGTTATAGCTCAATCTTATTGGAAAACTTAAAAATAAACCAAAAATATATTCCATTTCATTTGTCTGATTGCTTCAATCAATATTTCATTGCAAAAACTGAGGAAAGCTCAGCATTTTTTGATTTTAGGATAATAACTTGGAGGAAAGAAAGAAATTCTTTTCCCCCCCAAATTTCGCATTTTTTTTATTTTTTTTTAATTTTTTGAGAAAAAAGATCAATAGTTGATCCATCTACAATTTAATCACATATAATTCATTGTAGAGTTACATCTGCAATCTTCTATTTGTGGTGTGTAATAAGCCAAACACGTGGCTGACATTACAACTCCACATAAATTTCATCAGGTGACTGTGTACAATCATCGCACGTAGTGATTATACAAAAGCCCCGCGCGTGGTCCGACAGCCACCACAGTACATTGACATTGCTGAACTTTGAAACCAGCTCAGCATTTTGAATTCAACCACCTACCATCCTATCACCGCTACGATCGATTGATCGATTGATCGAATCCACCGGGACTGTAACGAACAACACATAACCTACAAAAACAAAAGTGATAAGTCAGGAATCATACTTTCATTGAAGGATCAAGAATTCGCGAGCCAAATTGAAAGAATTTGATTGAAACTGTTTGAATCACCTTCACCAATTCACTTTGTTTTCTTTGTAGTGTTCATTTGATCACAGACTATCTGAATCAGTAAACGATCTCAAAGGAAAATTAGAAAGTTGGTTTTTTCTTTTCTTTAGAAACTGGCTTGAGAAACACTTCAATATATAACTCACTACAGCATATTTGTGTTATCTTGTTTTATGAACGATTACTCTGGTAGTAGATAATTGGTTTGAACCTTGTAGGAAGGTCAATTCAAGATAAGAATCACTACTCCATTGCCATTTTCGCACTCAATCCAGTTTTATACTTTCATTATAACTCAGTATCTGGAAAGATTCCAGTGAGTAGTTCTGTCTACTCTCTTAGCTAGAACTCATCAAAATCGATTTTTTGCTGTCTTTTGCTAATAAGACTGTCTCTCGTTCTATTGAGGACCTTGAATCAAGTTTGACACCAATTATAGTAGACCGATCATTGATTTGATAATAAATCAATCAGTAAAATCCTCCAAGTAAGCAAGATAGTACATTTGTTATACTCTTTGATAATTGAATATTGTCCTTTAGCAAATCGATCACTGACATTGATTTTCTTTTTTGATTCTATCTGTTTTTTACTTTCCTTTATCAATCGTTTTGATTAGTATTTAATCTAGATACAGGTGATCTAAATTTACCTGCATTGAACCACGATCATCTTAAAGACAAGATCAGTACAATATCAGACTTCAATTGAAGGAATCAAAAGCTCACAATTTATTCCAGAAGAAATTCAAATAGAAGTCAATTAAGGTAGAATTCTAGTCATTCCTTTCGGTTTGAATAAGTATTCATTTGACCAGAATTCATCTGAATTGACAAACAGGGTTGAGTGGCAAAAGCTTCAAAATTGATTGATTGTTTTTTGACCCAAATAGATTGAACTTTTGATTCTCAAAGGCTATCAAATCTCCAGACTTGTGGAAGTTCTTTTTTGAGTTCAATCTTGATAATTCACAAAGTAAGCTTTTACTTGTGTTATAGTCATATCATCCATGATTATTGAAAGTTCCAACACTGAAGTTCCTTGGCTGTATCCACCCAATTGATCAATGGTTTTTAGGGCAAAGCAATTGAGTTCAGACTCAGAAGACTGTTGTAACAACTAAACAACTTGAGTGTTGAGATACAATCTCAAGCAGAACTTTTTAGTTTTAGTTCAAGAAGCTTAGATTGAACAACTGATTGTACTTGAATCAAGTTGACTAATTTTGTTCAAAACATTTTCAAATCTCAAATAGCTTTTTGTCAAGTTCAGTCCCAACTTTAATCCGTTTGTATCAAATTGCCTTTTGTAACAGAAGTTGATAAAAGAATACATCATCAAATCCAATATAGCATCTTTGTTGAGTTCTTGTCAACTTTGATATATATTATTTCTGATTTGAGAACAAGTGCCTTTCAATTTTTTGAAATCTTTCATTGACTTTATTTGAGTAAATTAAGGAATCAGGAAAAGAGATTTCAGCATCATTCTATAAAAATCACTGCAAGTTGAAAAGATCTCATTTGTTTCCACCACGGAAAGATTTCAGAGAAAGTTATTCAGTTATTTGAATTATATTTCTTTCCCTATCTTGACATTGAAAAGACTTCAAACTTGTTTTAAATTTGTTTTCTTAAAACTTCATACCCGTGTATTTGTCACAATGGCCAATTGGGATCCACCACCTCACCCTCGTAGCCGTAATGAGCCAGAACGTTATGGTAACCTCCAAACCACCAGCACCAGCCGACCTGGAACTGATGGACCACAGTCGAAGATCGGATCCAGGGCAGGATCAACAGCCAGCAGTAAGCAAAGGGCAAATGAAGGCAAAGGCAAGCTTTCAATTACCTGTTATGGACAGACTTGGGGGTTTTCGGCGACGAGGGTCAAGGGAGTTCTGGTGAGGATTTGTATCTATTACCAGTCTTCCTATGTGGATTGTCGGATGAGGGAAAATCTGTACAGGCAATGTATCTACAACTATAAGATGGTTCTCGAGCTTGTGACATGTAATGTGAATATGTCACTCAAGTGAAATAGAACCAGTTCATAACATTATCCCCCCTTTAATGCCCAAGCTTCCTCTTGCAAGCTCTGCATTCTTTCCACGGGCTGCGTTAAAAAACCCAGTGGGAAAAAGCATAGCCCTCTCACTTCTTCCGCCTTCTCCTTTTGTACTTATTTGTTGCGTCGGGATATTTTAAATTAAACTCATTAACTAAATCTTGACTATTCTTGAGGTTGATTTCGGGTTCCCATGAATTGTTTTCCTTGCCAAATCCTTTCCAACTCACAAAGTATTCCTTCTTGTTGTACCTTCTTCTACAATCTAGTATCTCGTTGACTTCCCATTCTTCTTCATCCTGTATTATGATTGGTTCGACTGGGGGTTGTTTTCGTTGATGTATTGTATCCGGGTTATGTTTCCTGAGTACAGAGACATGAAATACAGGATGGACGCTTTTCATGGAAAGAGGGAGATTCAATTTATAAGTAGAATTTGATATCTTTTGGATAATGAAGAAAGGACCTAGCCATCTATTTTCTAATTTTGGGCTTGGCCTAGTTGTCGAAATGTTTCGTCCGTTCAACCAGACTTGGTCTCCTACTTCCCATCTTGGTGTTTGTTGTACTCTTTTGTCAAATTGTTCTTTCATCTTCTCTTGAGTTAATTCTAAACATTGATTTAATTCAGATTGCACTTCGGCGAGTGTTTGCATCCTCTTCTCTACTGCTGGCACACACTGTTCAGCTGATGGTACTTTGTTGAATGATGGGTTAAATCCATAGTTAGCTTTAAACGGTGAAATGCCCGTGGATTCATGGTCTTTGTTGTTATACGAGAACTCAGCTGTGGGCAGTAGACTTTCCCAATCGTCTTGTCGATATTTAACGAAATGTCGTAAATATTGTTCGATTACTTTATTGACGATCTCGCTTTGACCGTCTGTACGTGGGTGGAAAGCGGTTGACGGGTGAAGGCGTATACCTAGGCGTTTGTCAATTTCTTCCGTGATCTGTGAAATGAAAATACTACCCCTATCTGAGATTATCGTCTTGGGAGTTCCATGAAGCTTCCATACGTTCTTCATCATGAGATCTGCTAGGTCTTCAGCCGACATTGATTCAGTACAAGCAATGAAATGACTCATTTTCGTTAATCTATCCACCACGGTTAATATGCTGTCGTAGCCGTTTGATGCAGGGAGGCCGGTGATAAGGTCATATGAGATATCCGTCCACGGGCCAGCCGGTATCGGTAATGGCTCCAGAGTCCCAAAGGGTTTCTGTGTGGTTGATTTAACCCTTAGACAAGAGTCACAACCGTCCACGTACCTGTTGACGTACGCTTTCTGAGATGGCCAGATGAAGCTTCTCCTGACCAATCCGAGAGTCTTTGCTCGACCTGGGTGGCCCGCAAGCAATGAGTCGTGTCTGCTTCTTAGTATTGAGTATTTGATGTCGTCGACGTCAGGTACCTCTATTCTACCTTGGTTGTAGAGGATACCATCTTGTACTTTGTAATGCTTCAAAGCTGCTTTCGTCTTGGCTGATATCGGGTTCAAGGTTGCGTTCATCAGTTCCCCTATCCTGTCACACTCTTTGCTTGCGTCTCTGATTCGTTGTATAATTTGATCATCCGTAGGAATGTCCGGTGCCTTAGTGTCAGTTTCAGCGATGCCCAATACATCCACCTCAAACCAGTGCTCAGAATTGTCGAGTGCAACCACTTCATCTTCGAAGAACCCCTCTACGCTAGCAAGCTCGACCGGGAACGTGTCTGGGCCGATGTTTTCGGGTCTTAACAACTGGCCAAAGGTCAATTTTTCCTCGTTAGTAGGCGCCAGGTCCGGTCTTCTAGATAAGGCATCTGGTTTGGTAGCTTTACTGCCGGGTCGGAATTTAATCACGAAATCGAAACAGCCCAGTGTCTCCGCCCATCGAGCCTGTCTGCGGGTAAGCTGCTTGGTTGTCATGAAAGACTCCAGGTTACGATGGTCCGTGTAGACTATCACATCTAGGCGGTTGGGGTTTCCCTCCAGGTAGTGGCGCCACTCTTTGAAAGACGCGACAATCGCCAGTAGTTCCTTATCAAAGATCTCGTAGTTCCTTTCAGCTTGGACTAGTGATCTGGACAGGTAAGCTACTGGGTGGAGTTCTCCATCGTCCTTGCTGCGTTGTGATAGCACTGCTCCTAATGCAAAATCGGAGCAGTCACATTCCAGAGTGAACGGCTTGTATGGATCGGCTATCTTCAGTACGGGTGCGGTGGTGAAGGAGGTCTTCAGGCTCTCAAAGGCTTTTTCGCATTTTTCATCCCAGACATAGTGCGCGTTGAGCTTGGTCAGATTATGAAGTGGTCTTGTGGTTCTTGAAAATTGGTCGATGAAACGTCGGTAAAAATTGGCGAATCCAATGAAGCGTTGGAGTTCAGATACTGATTGGGGTGCTGGCCATTCTTTGACGGCTTTCACTTTCGTCGGGTCCATTCTGATTTTATTCTTAGAGATAATAAGGCCAAGGTATTCAATTTCCTTCTTCGAGAACTCGCATTTTTCGGGTTTCAGCCAGAGTGTATGCTTGGATAGGACGTCAAGTACGCCATCAACAGCGCCTTCGTGATCTACTTTAGGCTTTGTATAAATCATAATGTCATCCAAGAAGGCCGCGGTGTCTTTACCTATACGTCCCAATAAGATATCTTGAATAAAGTATTGGAAATAACCAGGGGCGCCTGTTGGCCCAAAAGGCATAGTCAGAGGTGCAAACTGGCCTTGTTTGCATATAAAGGCCAGTTTATCCTCATCACCCTCTGCTACTCGAAGATTACCGTACGCATTGCGCATATCAAGCTTGGTAAAGTCTTCGGCATCCAGCAAACTGTCGACTAAGTCCATAGTCAACGGTAGTGGGTATTTGTTCTTGACGGTTAGGGCGTTGAGCTTACGGTAATCAAAACAAGGGCGCAGATTGCCGTCCTTCTTCCCTGTGAATAACACAGGGGCAGCCCATGGCGAAGTGGTTCGACGGATAGTCCCGTTGGCTAAGCCTGAATTCACCAATTCCTCCAAAGCAGCGTCCTCGGCTGGTGATAATGGAATTATCCTGCTAGCCTGCGGTTGAGCTCCTGGTATCAGTTCGACACGAAAGTCGTAGCGGCGTCTCGGGGGTAGGTGTTGGGCATTGGACTTCCTAAACATGTGTAAGTGCCTATGATACCTAGACGGGACAATTTCCTCTAGAGCTTTGACGGGTTCGAGTTTCTTTTTGTCGGCGGCGAGTCGTGCTGAGGTTGACCAGGACGTCTTGGCTGCTGTGACCTGGATTGATGTGTTATTCAAGGGAGAAACAGGCTTGCCAGCTGTTCGGGTTGAACATGGGTTGGAATCAGTAATAAACTCACATTGCGGGGGCGTTGATATATCTAAAAAGACATTAGCCCCCTCGTCACTGTTCCTTGCGTGCCCCTGAGGCTCCTCCTTGGGATCGTCGGGGTTCTGTGGCGGGACGGACGAGGCCGTATTCACTACGGCCGCAATGCTCGTATCCGGGTCTTGTGTCGTGATGTGTTCGTGGTTTTCGTTGTTCGTGGTGGGTGTAATCGTGATAAGGGGGGAACTATCGGGAGATAGAGGGTTGTCATCTGTTTCAAGGTGATTAGGATTAACTGGACTCTCGAACTCACATTGCGGGGATGCTAACGTGTCAGAATTGACACACATCCCCTCGTAATTGTGCCTAGCGTCCCTCATGGGGTCCAACGAGTGGCCAGATAAGGGTGTTTTCGGCCAATACGAAACCAATGAAGTGGTTGCAACGTGAGTCTCGGCTGGGTGTACCATACTTTTACTCCAGTCAATCAGGTGAAAGTTTTTCTTGATCCATGGCATGCCAAGTATGCCGTCGTACGAGTCTTTGAGTCTTGTAATGATGAATGGGGTCGGTAATGGGTCGGATTTGATAAAAAGGTGGGTCTTGAAGGAAGATCGGCTCTCAGAGCCGTCGAATCCAGTGATCAATTGGTCATGTCGATCAGCACCGGCTATCAAGCCAGCGTGGTAGGCAAATGATTCACTGAGCACATCGTGCGTAGCACCTGAATCAATGAGGAACGTAGCGGGAAATGTTTGGGACGGTGTGGCTCGGGGAATTTGGGACATGGATAATGTGGTGTGTAAAAAAATGCGCGGGTCGTTTGTATTGCACAAGTTCATTCTACTAGATCCCACATTAATTGATGACAAATTCTCCAGGTGGCTCAGGATGGGCACAACCTTCAATCCTGAGCTTCTCCATTTTTTGAAGTTTCAGCTCGTCCTACTCCTTCTAAACTACTGGTATGATTCACCCTCTGATTACTCAACTCTGCGACTTTAATTTCCAATCCAGCTATTTTTGATTGATAACCACCTCGACCCTTCCCTTTCCTACTAGCTCTACGATCGGGACATGCGCTGGAGATGTGACCCTGGCCATTGCAGCGGAAGCATAAACCCGCTCGCATACGTCGTGCTCGTTCCTCTTCGGACAATCTAACGTAGGCGGCTGATAAGTCCATGGCATTGGGGTCTGAGATTCCTGCACTCGTGCTTGGCGTATGGAAGGTTGGGTTGGTCGCGCCGTGTAATTTACTGTCTATCTTGATAGCTAAATTAGTGATTTGTTCAATTGACGTGAAATCCTCTTGCGTCATAACCATTGCCACTCTAATCTCCTTTTTCAAACCTTGCTCGTATTGACTAATGAGCGTCGGAGTTTCCCAGCCAGTAGAAGTTGCGTAAATGTTAAATTCATGGGTATACGCGGCCACGGTGGTCTTCTGCGATAAGTTTCGCAGCGCGCGTTCCGCCTTCGATTTCTTCTCAGTATCGAAATACATAGCTTTAAAATTTGTAACGAAGCGTTCAAAGGTTACGAGGTGGGCGGTAGCGGGGTCGAATAACTCCTTTGTCAAGGGTTGCGCCCAACTGCTGGCTGCTCCCGTGAGGTAAGACAGCGAGAAAACCACCTTACTTCGGTCGTCGGGGAAGAGGTAGGGGTGTGCCAGCATATAGAGCTGGACTTGACTCGCAAAGATCTCTGCGGGTTCGCCTGGAGCGCCGTTGAATTTATCGGGCGTCGAGACTTTGGGGCCCTTCAGGACCGGTTCAGCTGGTGGTGGCTGTGGCGCAGTGGGTGGTTGAGTGGCTGCAGCAGGTGCAGATGGGCCTCGGGATTCCAACGCCGCTAAACGAGCTTCGGACTGCTGGTATCTGGCTTCAGCTTGTCCTCGCATCAGGCGTTCTTCAGCCAATGAGGTGGAAAGCTCCGCAAGCTTGCGTTGTATGTCTTCGAGAGAGGTCATGTTGGTGTCAGACATATCGATCTCGCTACCGGTAAGGCTAGAATCGGCGTCGAGAAAAGGGATCGGAGTTTCACTATCAGAGTCCTCCTCCTCTAAAGGAGCACGGTAAGATGGAGACGTGGTTGCGTTTGCTAGTCCAGGGATCACAGTCGGGATCGACAGAGTTTTTAGTAAGTAAGATAAGGTTCTGGTGGATTCGGTTTCAGCGTATGCAGATTAGTTAATAAGGTTTTCGATTTCGAATAGTTTCTTGGGTCTTTTCAACTTTGAATTTCTGAGATCTAGATAAGGTTTTCTAATGAGGTCGAGATTCGCTAGTATTCTGAATCTTGAGGTTCGGTTTTCTTTCGATTTAAGTCAATTCTACTTGTTTCTTCTTGGTGATCTATCTATAGTCCTTGAGTCTCGTCTATAGATCCGACAATATGTTATGGACAGACTTGGGGGTTTTCGGCGACGAGGGTCAAGGGAGTTCTGGTGAGGATTTGTATCTATTACCAGTCTTCCTATGTGGATTGTCGGATGAGGGAAAATCTGTACAGGCAATGTATCTACAACTATAAGATGGTTCTCGAGCTTGTGACATGTAATGTGAATATGTCACTCAAGTGAAATAGAACCAGTTCATAACATTACCACTCAGGCTCTGCAAAAAGACTCAACAGACCTTCCGTTGACTACAGGAGTTGGTATAGTACAACCATCAGTGGCAGAAAATTTGAGCTCAGTAGTTGATCCATATGTTCGGTCTGAGAGTGGTCAAACCGGAAGCTCAGCAGCCGAAGACGTCCATGAACCACCAGCGGAACTCCCATCCGAGGTCACACCAAGGGCATTTGGCTCAATAGTACAATCACAGCTGAGTGAACTCAAGCCAGCAGGACTTTCAGGTCTATTACCAGGCTCAAGTGGAAGCAGTCCAAGCGCTGATTCTTTTGAACCGGGGTCATTTCTTGCAAAACTTCAGAGGTCAAAGAGGCCTGGAGAAAAAGATTTAGGTACACTGAGTACTCAAGAAAGAGTTATTTTACGTAAGTTCTCAGAAATAACTCAGAGTGAATTCATTTTACCTATGATGACTGAAATAACCAATTATCTTGGACATTTTGAACAACAGATAAATGTTTCTAATGATTTTAATCAGTCCCTTAAGGAATTTTTGAAAGTATTTAATGGTAATTTAGAAGTTTTGGATTCCAATATCAGAGATTTTAGTAATGAATCAGGTTCTAAATTTTCAGAAGTATTAAAAAAAAGAATTTCATCTTTTAGAAGTTGTTAATGCTCAATACAAAGAACTTTATAAGGTTATCAGGCAAGATAACAAAGATGTTTCTAGTTTGAATAAAAAGTTTGTTTCCTTTCTAAATCAATTTCCTTCAGAGTCTTTGAATTTATTTTTAGATAAAAATTCATCCTCTTTGTTTTCTCTGAATGATATTAATGAGAATATTTTAGAGTTCAAAAATACTTTGAATGAGTTTTGTGAAAATCATGAGAGTGAGAGACCCACCGTAGTTCAACATGATCAAGTTCTAACTACACTGTTAGAAAATCTTCATCATAAGTTGTATGAAAAACTTGACAACAAGTTTCATCAGAACACCAGTCTGTCTAGCGATGAAATGAACAAATTCATCCAAGACCAAACACTTGCGGTTGAAAATGAGAAAATCCAGCGGAGTAATTTTCAAGACTTTCTTGCAAGAAGTCTAGAAGAAATTAAAGAAAGTCAAGCAAAGTTTGAAAACTCTACTAATAGTAAATTAGATAAAATTGAAAAGATGTTGCTGAAAATGACAAATAGCAATAAGCAAGACATAGAGAAAGCGCAGGAACAAGTACAAAACAGTACTTTACCTACAAATAGAGTTGGCTCAATGGTGAGAAATTTTGAAGGTATCAGCCAAACTCCCATGCAAGGCAGTTCAACAAGAAATGTGAGAAGTGTACCTCCTCACATTGACAGGCAAGATAATGGATCAAGGTTCAGAGTAGAAACTACCCCTAACCTTGGAAATAATCCATTCTTGTCTCAACACATAGGTCAAAGCACTGTGTTGCATCCTGACAATTCAATGGTAGATTTAGAAACAACCACAGAATTGTTGCGTCAAGCATCAATCAGAAAAGAACTAAGGAAAGAGTATCCTAATGTCAAGGATTGGCCTACTTTTAGCGGAGAAGGTGAATACAATCACCAGGAGTTTATTGATTGGGTCGATGCAGTGCCAGTGCGCTTACAAATGCCAGATATCTTGATTACATCAAAATTATCAATTGTATTTACTGGTGTAGCTCGCCAATGGGTTATGGATGTCATGAAAGAAGATGGTAGCCATAATAAAACTTGGGAGGAATGGAAACAAGCTATTCAGACCAGGTTTGGTAATGCTCAATGGAGGTCTTACATGGAGAGACTATTCATGAGAGACAGATTCAAACCAGAAATCTATTCTGATTGTGTTAAATGGGCTTCTAGACAACAACAGCGGTTTAGATCATTTAGACCAAATGCAGACTCATCTGAAGTAGCTGAAAAAGTACTTTGGCAGCTACCCAGCACAATCAGAATCCCAGTCCAAAATAGAATTGGTCCAGATAGTAATTGGACAGATTTCATTCTAGCTTTTGAGGATATTGCTAAAAGTTTGATGCCTGTGAGAAGAACACAGGCAAACAATTTTCACTCTCAGTCAAATGATGCCCAACAGGAGAACCAAGTCAGCAGTACAAAGGCTCAAAATTCTACTACTGAAAGAAAAAGTAGTAAATCTTGCAATACCTGTGGCAGTACAGATCCTCAGCATGTTTGGAGAACATGTAAAGGGAAAGGGACAGCCATAAATGCAGTTGAAGCGGAGGAAGATAGACAAGAAGATGACAATGAAGGAGCAGGTGATACAATGGAATTTGTAGAATATGAGGATAGTGCATCTGATATAGAGTATCAACACTAAACTCAAGGAGTTCATGCAGGGGAGTGTTTACCAACAAATGGAGTTCGTAATTCCAAAGTAATAACTCCACACATTTAGAGCATCAAAAAGAGATCATAAACCTTGAGAAGGCGTATGACCTCTTCTGGTGGTGGGGAATGTCAGCCCTGAGTACTAAACCAGAGTACCAATGGGCGACGTATTATAATAAAAACCTTAAAAATAGCAATCACAACTCAAGGCTCAGTTTCAAGAGTCAAGTTACATATGATTTAGCATATGTAACATGTGCAGAACTTACATCAAAGGGTGTGAACATACATAACTTTGATACAAACCAAAGCTACATATATTTCACAGCCGTAACACATATGTAACAAGTGAAATATACTTATAATCCAATAGTAACTGTCTTACTGTAATTAACCTAACCATAGAACCACAATTTGTGCGCACTTGTAGTCCAAAGATTTCCAAGGTTCACACTATATAAACCCTGGAAATCCAACCAAATCGAGAAGAGGAACATCATCACATTATTATTCAACAACTACACAACTTTGCTTTTATTCATCTTCCTAGAACCTTTAAACTTTGCTTTTCAATAACCAAACTTTAAAGGCCTGATTCTACCAACCTTGAAACTCAAACCTTGTGTCTTGTTGCTTATTCTGAGTGCTCATTCAACTTTGTTTCTGATTAGACTCCATAATCAGTATTTCTGGTAATATCCATTTGGTGGAATTACTTGTAAGGAAGTAGTCCTTGAGTATTGCTCATATCAGATTTGGGATTCATCTGATATAAGAAACTCTAAATCTACGGGGAAATCTCTATCAGTCAGAGTGTAAAGTTCCCGGTGTTATAATAGACCTTAACACCACCTTCTTTGACCTTTCTTAGAATAGAAGAGGATCAAATTAGGATTGAGAACTGCGCGTCAGTTGCTCTTCTTTTTAATTATTGTAAAGACAATAATTAACCCAAAATCCCTGGGCTAAAGCCTTTGTTTAAAGGTCAACTAACTGCAGTCTTTACTTGTTTATTGCAAGTAAAGCTCTTACGCCCACGTCTATACCCGTTCACACTTGTAGATCTTGATCTACACGACTTTAGTAGAAGTTATCAGACTTTCTACAACCTTTTTATTGACTCTACTAGCCTAACAGACGCTAGTAGGCTCACAAAAGTCGTGGTATAGTCGGCCGATTATTTTGATTATTGGTAACGTGATAACGGGTCCTTTCTCCCCTTTTCAATTCGGAACAGGGCGTCTTTCTATTCTCGGGTAAGTTCCATATGTTCCTTGTCCCTTGAAATCGATAAGACCGCCTTGAAATGATGTCGTTATGAAATAGGATAATAAAATGATAAATATGATAAGATATGATTTGAGGCCGGCATTCGGTTTTCACGGTTTCGCTGGTTTTATAATGATAAATTCATGTGATTACAAAAGTTGAAGATCAGTGTTTATTGATGTCAAAAACACTCCTGAAATCGTAGTAGAGAAAGGATTCCCCAGCCGGTTGTATTTTTCAATAGCAAATGTCGTTCGTAAATGTATGCATGGACTCTACTCGTCCCTCTTATTCCATCCTGTATACGATTTCCCCGTGCCCTCAATACATCCAACATCACCCTCTCCTCTCTAAACTCCAAAAAAAGTAACTAAAAAAAGAAAAGAAAAAAAGAAAAAAGAAAAAAGAAAAAGATATTGGCGAAAAGAAAAGAAACTTAAACAGAAACGAAAAATAACTTTTAATCTAGTTCATTGAAGTGATTGTGAGCTCAGCTGATGTAAGGTCCTGCTCAAAGAAAAAAAAAGAGCAAAAAAAGTTGTTATCTAATAAAAATTCAAGTAAAAAGTAAATTATAAAATAAAAAAATAGGATCCCAGTATATCCACCCCCCCTGCTTTGGTCCACGCACCCCCTTGAGAGCTTAAGTGGTTTTGGTCAAGCCTTAGGCCACATAACTCAATCTGTCTTGATCCAGTGTACCGTATCTGCATAAAATTTCACACACATGCTACTTAGTCCCTTCAACTTTTCTCACCGCCAAAAGTCTCTCTATGGATTTCAGTGTTTTACTTCAAGCCTATTCGTCTCTAGAGGAAGCCGAAAGTGCCATACAGACATGTGCTAGGAATGCTGGATACTCTCTCAAGAAGGCTGGGTCCAAGAAAGATTCTCAGCAATGTGTTCGAAAGATTCGCTTGGTCTGCGCACATAGTGGTAATCAAAAACAGTTGGACACCCGAGTTCGCATGACATCGAGTCGCCTTCTAGGTTGTCCGTGGTATGCTCAGCTTTTACGGATTGAAGGTCTTCAGTGGACAATCAAAATCATCAATAATACACATAATCATGAACGTTCAACAACACTCTCTGAGATACCCGCTGAACGAAGACTGACGGACACACAACACGAGAATGTCTTAGCAATGGATCGTGGTGGGGCACCTCCACGAGTGATACTGAGTACACTGAAGGCTTCCGACCCTAGTAATCTCACCACCGCACAGGACATCTATAACATAAAGAAAAGAAAGCGTAATGACTTACTGCAAGGACGTACATCACTTGAAGCCCTGCTAGATACCCTTCAAGCCACAAATGTCTTCCACCGATATGTACAAAACGATGACGGTCAATTACTACGATTATTCTATGCACCAACTGTCTGTGTATCGGCGGCTGAGGAATTTGGCACAACTGACATTCTTTTGATGGATTCTACTTACAATACAAACAGGTAATGTCAATCCTTCCAAGCCGTCTAACAAATTTTTACTGACTTTTGAAACTCCTGTCTTGATTTAGAGCCAAGATTCCGCTCCTACATATCATGGGTGCCTCTTCAACCCACCAGTCTCTGTCTTTAGGCTACTGTTTCATGCAGAATGAAAGTAAAGAAAACTATGTATGGGCTTTGAAGCAGTTGAGGGATTGCTACGGACCACAACTTTTAAAGTTCAAAGCTGTAGTCACAGATCGAGAGCTAGCTCTCATCAATGCAATCAACGAAGTCTTTCCTGATTCAAAAAACTTACTTTGCAAGTGGCACATCTGGAACAACATCTTATCGAATGTCAAGACCTGCTTCTCAACCCTGGACTGGGAAAAGTTTGAGGTTCAGTGGAACAAGTTGTGCAATTCAATAACCCCCAATATATTTGATCAGAATCTAGAAAAACTCAAAACTACTATCCCTACCAAAGCTTACGACTACATCTTTAAAACTTGGATTGGACATAGGGAGAAATTTGTACTTGCTTGGACCAAAGATGTTCCTCGTTTTGGTCATACAGTCACATCTCGAATTGAGGGAGGACATGCCAATGTTAAAGCCTGGATACCTAACACAAACAGCGACTTGGAAACAGTCTACGGAAAGCTATTACTAGCTTGTCAACAACAACGCAACCGCATCTTTCACAAAATCGATTATGATCGCACTCATGTATTGACACAACTGAGACCAAAGTTTTGGGATCACGTCAATCGACATATTTCTCAGTATGCATTACTGGAGGTAATTAACTCTCAACTCTCACCTAATCCAGTTTGTTTAGTCACCATCAGCTGAGGACTCATGTATGTATTCATCTGATCCGACACAGGTCTTCAGACAATATCAAAAGTCACTCTCGTTAGAGGACTCATCTTCCTGCTCACATGTATTTTCCACCTCGATGGGACTTCCTTGTGCTCATTTTATAAAGCAGCTATTGAATTCAGGTGGTCAACTTTCTCCAGAGCATTTTCATGTACACTGGCATCTGAAACGAAGTGTACCCGATCGTCTTGAGCGCCAACCACCCGGGCTGGATGATATTCTACAGAACATCAAGGATCGACATCAAATCTTACCTCCTCACCAACAGCGACATGTTGAGGAAAGTCTGGCTAATATACTTGAAACTCCATCCCCCACTGTCATTGAGCCAGCACCAATCAAGACACGCGGGAGACCTCGAGGAGCTTTAAACAAAAAGAAACGCCTTGACTCAAATTTTGAGCGATACAACAAACAAACAAACGGTCATAAATGTGGAGTTTGTCACCAGACTGGTACCGGTCACAATCGAAGCACATGCCCACTTCGCCCTTCAACGTCAACAAGCCAGCCTTCATGAAAATGACATTCTACAGTTACACCGGTTTAAAAATACAAAAATTCATGCTTTCATACCAACTGAAGTTGTAGAAATTGCATACAATGCTATAGGATGACTAGTTCAATAACATATATACATATCTGATTGTTTCCGAAGTGATTGATCTAACTTCGAGATCGTTTTGTGCCAAACTAAAAGCTTTCCTAAATCATTGATCTAGCTTCAAGATCTTTTCGTGCCAAACCAAAAACAAACTTCACTTTTAAACACACTTCATTTTTTGATTGACCTGATTCATAACAACTCACTCTCTTCACACAACCCGACTCTAGAGAAGTTTCTTAATCTATTTAACATCATGTACATACATCATTGTCTATCTCACTGCTCGGCCTGACTCTTTGTTCAATGTTTTTGTAACTCCTTCTCGCCCCTATGAGCTTGGAATTTGTCAATGATTTGAACGGGATTGTGAAGCATGTAAATGCAAATACCGTTGCTTTTTTAATTGAAAATCGAGCCAAACACAAACCAACGTTTCAATGTTCCAACCGATCCCTCGCTCCTGGGGAGTCGATCCCGAGCTTCGAGTGACTTTGTCAAATTTGGCTCAAGGCTTGACCAAAACCACTTAAGCTCTCAAGGGGGTGCGTGGACCAAAGCAGGGGGGGTGGATATACTGGGATCCTATTATTTTGGGCTCTTTGCGTGCGGTGAGAGAGGATCTATTATCTCTCGATACTGCGAAGGGACATTTGGACCAGGTTTTGGACAAGGAAGACATTAGAGGAAGTGTCTCCCTCACCAGTTTTGCTGGGTCACAATTGATCTTTGACACTAAGATAACGAGGTAAGCCTTTGGCAGACTACTGAGGCACTTCGAGCGATTCTCATGAGAATATCTGATCTCAGAAACTGTGTTTAATTTCGGAGTGAGCTAGTTATCGTCAAGTCAAACAGATCCCTCGAAAGAGGGATGCAAAAAGCGGGAGGAATATGGGAGGGGTAGAATTGTCATTGAGCATACAACTTGGAGCGGGGTTTACTCTGGGGGAGGCATGTTAGTCTTTGGGTTATAGAAGAGCGTCTGCATTAGAGGAAGAAGGCATTTCTATCAATTGACTACTCTAACAAGTCAGGGACGAGAACGCAGATGAAATAGGTCTTACGTAATTGCCCCATGGGAAGCTCTTGGCACGACGATTGAGGTAGTCATATTGGATTCGCTCGGGAAGTTCGCCTCCATTCTCTTCCTTGATGTGTTCGCTGTAGTATCGCAACAAACATGGAATCAGGATTGCCGGAGTGATCTTGCGGAAGATAGCGGACTCCAAAGAATGACTGGGTAAAAGCGAGGCGGAACTACAGGTTCGCTCAATGCTCCGTGGGCATTTCTGGGGCGTTGA